>NC_052348.1:22296576-22596576 GCF_016432855.1 Salvelinus namaycush | reverse complement strand
CAACCCAAACAGATATCCGCCATGTTGTGTAGTCAACAGAAGTCAGAAATAGCATTTAAATATTCACTTACCTTTGATCTTCATCAGAATGCACTCCCAGCAATCCAAGTTCCACAATAAATGTTTGTTTTGTTTGATAATGTCCATCATTTATGTCCAAATACCTCCTTTTTGTTCGCGCGTTTAGCCCAGTAATCAAAATTCATAAAGGTGCGATCACTAGGTGCAGACAAAGTCAAAAAGTTCCGTTACGGTCCGTAGAAACATGTCAAACGATGTATAGAATCCAATCTTTAGGATGTTTTTAACATAAATCTTCAATAATGTTCCAACCGGAGAATTCCTTTTGTCTTCAGAAATGCAATGGAACACAAGCTAACTATCACGTGAACGCGCATGGTCAGCTCATGGCTCTCTGGCAGACCTCTGATTCAATCCCCTCTCATTTGCCCCCATTTCACAGTAGAAGCATCAAACAAGGTTCTAAAGACTGTTGACATCTAGTGGAAACCTTAGGAAGTGCAACATGACCCCATAGACACTGTGTATTTGATAGGCAAAGAGTTGAAAAACTACAAACCTCAGATTTCCCACTTCCTGGTTGGATTTTTTCTCAGGTTTTTGCCTGCCATATGAGTTCTGTTATACTCACAGACATCATTCAAGTTTTAGTTTTAGAAACTTCAGAGTATTTTCTATCCAAATCTACTAATTATATGCATATTCTACCTTTATGGCTGAGTAGCAGGCAGTTTGATTTGGGCACGCTTTTCATCCAAAATTCCCAATGCTGCCCCCTACCCTAGAGAAGTTAACCATTTCAACATGTAACTACCGCTTCATGTTTTCTGATCTAATGTACATTTTGTTGGAAGTGGTTTTATACTCTGTAGAAAAGGGGGCGTTCCATGACGCTATGTCATGGCTGTGCTCACGGGGGCTTGGCCACTGACTAGTTAAACTTTATATGAAAACCCATACTCTCATTTAGAAGGCTAACATCACATTTCATCTTTTCACAAATAGATTAATATGTAATCATATACATTTCACAACAGTTAGATGTAAACCCCATAATTGAGAAGTGTACGCAACCAAAGACACAGTAATGTGTGTTTCCTGTCCTTCATGAGATCACCAAATGAAACACACTCGACATGACTGTCCCTTAAGTGTCCATGGACCATTCCCACATTCTCAAAAATATAAATATTGTTTAATTCTCCCATTTTGGGGATTAGGAGTTTTGGCAAGGATATTGTATTTGTTCTCCGTAGGATCTCCCTTCATACTGAGAGTTTCTACCAGGAATTTATGACCGTTGTAAAACCTGATGTGGGAGAGAGAGTGAGAGGGGGAGCCACGATATACACCCAAAAGGGCCACGTCGTGACAGTCCCCCTCTGGTGGGTTCAATCTTGTGATTATCCTGCAAGTTGCAAACCAACATAAAAATAATGACCACGTGATGTCCTGGTTCTGGATCATCGTTGCAGTCCCCTTCTGGTGGTTGAACTTGGTAGGCTCGCTGAGAGCGGAGCAGTCCACCACAAGGATGGGCGGTGGATGTCCAGTTGGTGATCGCCGTTGCAGTCCCCCTCTGGTGGTCGACCCGGGTAGGATTTCTGCAAATGGAGCAGGCCACTACAAGGATGGGCAGCGGCTGTCCGGATTGGGATCGCCGTTCCGGACCCGTCGTCCAGGCTGGTGGATCTAGGCAGTAACTTAGGCAGATGTTAACAACGCACACACACTCATGAAATACATAATTACATTTCTTCCCAAATGAGCGGTGTTGTGGCACTAAGCGATGGTTGTATGGGGAACTTGTTTATGACTCTATCACTTCCTAAGTGTCAATGGAAATAAAACTAAAAGAAATTAAAGCAAAACCAAAAGATATACAAAATATAGTTATCACACCAAAATCATCTAATTGAACTGTATTCTATATACGTCTAAGGTCTTGGGGAAATGACCCTATCATGGTATTGTCTATTGTCATATCTAGGGTGTTCCTAATTTGCGGTGTGTTGCTTAGGGCACTATCTTAAGTTGATAACTACATGATACGTCTACAGCTGGAAGGCACCAGCTTCGGGCAGTCTACCTTGGATGACCTATGGACCTCTGTGGAGAAACAGGTGAGTACTGTAGCTGTAGAGTCAAACGGCCTAAGAGTACATTTTCAACTTTACTAAGGCTGGTATTTTGTTCAGACCCTTAAGTGATCCGAGCATAAATCCTCATTAAATGTTCCATTGTTTGTGCTTACACGAGCGTACATACCAAGTGAAAGAAACCAAGTATCCGGGTAGGCTACAACCTGTTCAGAATGAGTCTGAAGTCATCAGATCATTTCCAGGTCAATGCATGGAGGTCGGTAAGAATTGATGTCGACCTCAAGACCTGTTTAGGTGGACCTGTAGTAGTTTTACTACACGTCAATGTGTCTTACACCATTGTAGTGGTGATAGATATGAAGGAGTCCCTTTCATAGCTATGTTATCTATGGAGGAGCTAACATCACGACGGAAGTACTCACTAAGCACTCAATCAGTCGTACGCGGTGTGATCATGGTTCATGACTTCTAATAACTTTCCTCCTGAAGGAATGGATGGTTCTATTTATTAGTGGCATGTGTGTTAACCATCAGAAGACTGTTCTGGAGATTCCTAATATCTTAGATGTGTTCTAAGGTTATCCTATCTAGGGGCCTGTCCACTCCTCTCTGTTCTCATGGGGAAGTTTACAACTAGATTTGTTTTCTGCTCTGGCGGCCTCGTACAGCGTTGCACATTAGTTTGCTTCAAAGCCATTTTGAGATCATTGAACAATGTTTGAGAGGTGAGCGATATTGTCGTGCCCGAATCAATTAGCACATGACAGGTTAAGCAGTCCTCCAGGACTATTTCCTGGTATGGTCGTTTAGAGTCACGTTTAGTGGACACATTCCCCACAAAGTGGAGTGGTCATTCGCAACGACGTGATGTGCCATTTCTGTTCAAGGTGAAAACAGATTGACTTCTGATTTTGAGTGGGCTTTGTTTTAGCGACGCTTTTGACCTTTTTCTTCGCAACCTTTGTATCAGAGTCTATAGACACAGCCTGTGGGCTTGTTTCTTGATCGAGCTGGCCCTGGATAGGGTCTCGAGTGGGAGAAATTTGATTTTTAACTTGCTAAGGGTGTCAATTCCTGCGGACCTGGTGTCCGGCAATTCCCCGTCTAGTCCTTGTGACTTATCTTTTACCCTTTTCGAAAATAATTCTCGCTTTAGTTCTTCACATAGTGGCGCTTCTAAAGAACATTGGTCTACTTTTTGATCGTCCTTTAACCCTTTGTTACTCTTGTGCTCTGACACTTTGTTTTGGTTGGGTGCAGGAACGTAGCGAACAGGTCGATTGTAGCGGTAGTCGTTTCAATGGCGACGTACTTTACAGTTATTTCGACAGCGGTGGTTATTGGATTCGTGGTAGAAACCGTTGTTGTGCGTCATCTCTCAACGCTCCAATACCTGATAATGCACCCCCTAACTGGAGTGAGTGCTCCTGGTCAAACTTCAAAACCGAGTTGTCAGGGCTCTCAGCGTGGCGAGCTTTTGATGCCTCAAAAGCTGTGCTTCAAGCTCTCTGAGTTGTAAGATAGGCAAGCCAACGTGGGCTGTAGGGCTCAAGTAGGCAATGAAGGTGGGATAGATGTTCAACAGAAACATTTGTTTGAATGGTAACAGTTCCATTCCTGTTTCAGTGAGTAGGCCAAAGTAAGCTGAACAAAGCCTATGATCGTAAGCTTGTGGGTGTTCTTTCCGAGCTTGATTTATAGTGTTAGCCAGTGAGCTACGTGTTTGCGAGTCGCAGAAGCACTGAATTCTAATTTCAAAGCTGTGGCAAGTTTAGCGTAGTCATTTAGCACGTGTTGCTGTAGACAAATTAACCTCGCCACGTGTCTATTCGACGTTAACTTCAACAGGTAAACCCTGTCAGAACCCGTAGCGTTTGGGTAGCCATCCAATGCATCCGCTATGTCAGCTACGAACATCTCAGTATCGTTTGGCTGACCTGGAACGGTGTCAAAGGTGTGGAAATTCTTGATGAGTTTGTCAAGGCGTTCCGCGCCAAGTGGGCGGAGAGGGTTGGCTTCACCCTGTGGGAAAATTGGGGGAAAAAGGCCAAGAGGAGAAGCTTGGCTTTGTTGGCGAAGAGGCGCCATATTATTCAGTGCTGCATGGCCAAGAGAAGAAGACTGAGGGACACAGGAGGAGGCAAAGTCTGAAACCTACTGAAACCTCAACAAAAAGACCAAAGATAACCCTGAAGGAACTGCAAAGCTCCACAGCGGAGATTGGAGTATCTGTCCATTGGACCACTTTAAGTTGTACACTCCACAGAGCTGGGCTTTACGGAAGAGTGGCCAGAAGAAAGCCATTGCTTAAAGAAAAAAATAAGCAAACACGTTTGGTGATCGCCAAAAGGCATGTGGGAGACTCCCCAAACATATGAAAGAAGGTACCCTGGTCAGATGAGACTAAAATGTAGCTATTTGACCATCAAGGAAAACGCTATGTCTGGCACAAACCCAACACCTCTCATCACCCCGAGAACATCATCCCCACAGGGAAGCATGGTGGTGGCAGCATCATGCTGTGGTGATGTTTTTTATCGGCAGGGACTGGGAAACTGGTCAAATTTGAAGGAATGATGGATGGCGCTAAATACAAGGAATATCTCGAGGGAAACCTGTTTGTCTTCCAGATATTTGAGACTGGGACAGAGGTTCACCTTCGAGCAGGACAATTACCCTATGCATATTGCTAAAGCAACACTCGAGTCGTTTAAGGGGAAACATTTAAATGTCTTGGAATGGCCTAGTCAAATCCCAGACCTCAATCCAATTGAGAATCTGTAGTATGACTTAAAGATTGCTGTGCACGAGTGGAACCCACCCAACTTGAAGGAGCCGAAGCAGTTTTGCCTTGAAGAATGGGCAAATATCCCAGTGGCTAGATGTGCCAAGCTTATAGAGACATACCCCAAGAGACTTGCAGCTGTAATTGCTGCAATCCACTGTAGAGTGGCTATATCCAGGAAAGCCAAAGTTCCACCAGCTGGGCCTAAAATAGTGTATAACAGATAATACAAAATATTTTGCTGTGACTCTTATGTGGATGTTAAAAATATTTGTTGGTCTGATGTGATTAATGAGGAGCATCCAGATGCTGCACTTGATGAATTTATGAAATTGCTTCTTCCAATTATTGATAAACATGCAACTGTTAAGACTGTTAGAACTGTTAAGGCTCCATGGATTGATGAGGAATTTAAAAACTGTATGGTTGAGAGAGATGGGGCAAAAGGAGTGGCTAATAAGTCTGGCTGCACATCTGACAGGCTTGCTTACTGCATATTGAGAAATTATGTTACTAAAGAAAAATAAACTTTATTATGAAGCCAAGATCAATGATAAAAATAATTATGGAAAAAAAACTTTGGAGTACTGTAAATTAAATTATGGGCAGAAAGACAAATTCAACTCCATCTTTCATCGAATCAGATGGCTTATTCATCACAAAACCATTTGATGTTGCCAATTATTTTAATGATTATTTCATTGGCAAAGTGGGCAAACTTAGGCAGGAAATGCCTACAACAAACAGTGAGCAATTGTATTCATGCATTAAAAAAACGAATAATGAAAGAAAGCAGTGCTAGTTAGAATTTTGTAAAGTTAGTGTGGGAGAGGTGGAAAAATTATTGTTATCGATCAATGATGACAAACCTCCTGGCATTGACAATTTAGATGGAAAGCTACTGAGGATGGTAGCTGACTCTATAAGCCACTCATATCTGTCATATTTTTAATCTGAGCCTTGAGGAAAGTATTTTTCCTCCGGCCTGGAGGGAAGCCAAAGTAATTCTGCTACCCAAGAGTGGTAAAGCTGCTTCATGTAAGAGCTGCTTCATGTGCAACTCACTGCCTTCCTGAAGACAAATAATGTATACGAAATGCTTCAGTCTGGTTTTAGACCCCATCATAGCACCTAGACTGCACTTGTGAAGGTGGTAAATGACCTTTTAATGGCGTCAGACCGAGGCTCTGCATCTGTCCTCGTGCTACTAGACCTTAGTGCTGCCTTTGATACCATCGATCACCACATTCTTTTGGAGAGATTGGAAACCCAAATTGGTCTACACGGAAAAGTTCTGGCCTGGTTTAGATCTTATCTGTCGGAAAGATATCAGTTTGTCTCTGTGAATGGTTTGTCCTCTGACAAATCAACTGTACATTTCGGTGTTCCTCAAGGTTCCGTTTTAGGACCACTATTGTTTTCACTATATATTTTACCTCTTGGGGATGTCATTCGAAAACATAATGTTAACTTTCACTGCTATGCGGATGACACACAGCTGTACATTTCAATGAAACATGGTGAAGCCCAAAAATTGCCCTCGCTAGAAGCCTGTGTTTCAGACATAAGGAAGTGGATGGCTGAAAACGTTCTACTTTTAAACTCGGACAAAACAGAGATGCTTGTTCTAGGTCCCAAGAAACAAAGAGATCTTCTGTTGAATCTGACAATTAATCTTGATGGTTGTAAAGTCGTCTCAAATAAAACTGTGAAGGACCTCGGCGTTACTCTGGACCCTGATCTCTCTTTTGACAAACATATCAAGACTGTTTCAAGGACAGCTTTTTTACATCTACGTAACATTGCAAAAATCAGAAACTTTCTGTCAAAAAATGATGCAGAACAATTAATCCATGCTTTTGTTACTTCTAGGTTAGACTACTGCAATGCTCTACTTTCCGGCTACCCGGATAAAGCACTAAATAAACTTCAGTTAGTGCTAAATACGGCTGCTAGAATCCTGACTAGAACCAAAGAATTTGATCATATTACTCCAGTGCTAGCCTCCCTACACTGGCTTCCTGTTAAGGCAAGGGCTGATTTCAAGGTTTTACTGTTAACCTACAAAGCGTTACATGGGCTTGCTCCTACCTATCTTTCCGAGTTGGTCCTGCCGTACATACCTACACGTACGCTATGGTCACAAGACGCAGGCCTCCTTATTGTCCCTAGAATTTCTAAGCAAACAGCTGGAGGCAGGGCTTTCTCCTATAGATCTCAATTTTTATGGAATGGTCTGCCTACCCATGTGAGAGACGCAGACTCGGTCTCAACCTTTAAGTCTTTACTGAAGACTTATCTCTTCAGTGGGTCATATGATTGAGTGTAGTCTGGCCCAGGAGTGTGAAGGTGAACGGAAAGGCTCTGGAGCAACGAACCACCCTTGCTGTCTCTGCCTGGCCGGTTACCCTCTCTCCACTGGGATTCTCTGCCTCTAACCCTATTACAGGGGCTGAGTCACTGGCTTACTGGTGCTCTTTCTCTTTTTTTCTCTTTCGTCCCTAGGAGAGGTGCGTCACTTGAGTGGGTTGAGTCACTGACGTGATCTTCCTGTCTGGGTTGGCGCCCCCCCTTGGGTTGTGCCGTGGCGGAGATCTTTGTGGGCTATACTCGGCCTTGTCTCAGGATGGTAAGTTGGTGGTTGGAGTTATCCCTCTAGTGGTGTGGGGGCTGTGCTTTGGCAAAGTGGGTGGGGTTATATCCTTCCTGTTTGGCCCTGTCCGTGGGTATCATCGGATGGGGCCACAGTGTCTCCTGACCCCTCCTATCTCAGCCTCCAATATTTATGCTGCAGTAGTTTGTGTCTGGGGGGCTAGGGTCAGTTTGTTATATCTGGAGTACTTCTCCTGTCTTATTCGGGTGTCCTGTGTGAATTTAAGTATGCTCTCTCTAATTCTCTCTTTCTCTCTTTCTTTCTCTCTCTCGGGGGACCTGAGCCCTAGGACCATGCCTCAGGACAACCTGGCATGATGAGTCCTTGCTGTCCCCAGTCCACCTGGCCGTGCTGCTGCTCCAGTTTCAACTGTTCTGCCTGCGGCTATGGAACCCTGACCTGTTCACCGGACGTGCTACCTGTCCCAGACCTGCTGTTTTCAACTCTCTAGAGACCGCAGGAGCGGTAGAGATACTCTTAATGATCGGCTATGAAAAGCCAACTGACATTTACTCCTGAGGTGCTGACTTGCTGCACCCTCAACAACTACTGTGATTATTATTATTGGACCATGCTGGTCATTTATGAACATTTGAACATCTTGGCCATGTTCTGTTATAATCTCCACCCGGCACAGCCAGAAGAGGACTGGCCACCCCTCATAGCCTGGTTCCTCTCTAGGTTTCTTCCTAGGTTTTGGCCTTTCTAGGGAGTTTTTCCTAGCCACCGTGCTTCTACACCTGCATTGCTTGCTGTTCAGGGTTTTAGGCTGGGTTTCTGTACAGCACTTTGAGATATCAGCTGATGTACGAAGGGCTATATAAAGAAATTTGATTTGATGATTTGATTTGATTAAAGCGGCCTTCAGTGGTTCTAACAGCAGACCTATAAGGTTTCTGCCAGCTCTTAGCAAACTGTTGGAAAAAAATGTTTGACCAAATACAATGCTTTTTCAGAACGCCAAGGTAACCTGTATAAATGACCATCGCCCCGTAGCACTCACATCTGTAGCCATGAAATGCTTTGAAAGGCTGGTCATGGCTCACATCAACACCATCATCCCAGACACCCTGGACCTACTCCAATTTGCATATCGCCCCAATAGATCCACAGATGACACAATCTCTATTGCACTTCACACTACCCTCTCCCACCTGGACAAGAGGAACACCTATGTTAGAATGCTGTTCATTGACTACAGTTCAGTGTTCAACACCATAGTGCCCTCCAAGGTCATCACTAAACTAAGGACCCTGGGACTGAACACCTCCCTCTGCAACTGCATCCTGGATTTCCTGACTAGACACCCTCAGGTGCCCAGGTAGGCAACATCTACCACACTGACCCTCAACACGGGGACCCCTCGGGGGGGGCGTCAGGCACCTTCCTCTGACACGGCTTGGTATAGAGGTCCTGAATGACAAAAAGCTTGGCCCGAGTGATGTACTGGGCCGTATGCACTACCCTCTGTAATGCCTTGCTGTCGGAGGCCGAGCAGTTGCCATATCAGGCGGTGATGCAACCAGTCAGGATGGCCTCGATGCTGCAGCTGTAGAACTTTTTGAGGATCTGAGGACCCATGCCAAATCTTTTCAGTCTCCTGAGGGGGAATAGGCGTTGTCGTGCCCCGTCGATGAGAATGGGGGCGTGCTCGGTCCTCCTTACTCTGTAGTCCACAATCATCTCTTTTGTCTTGATCATGTTGAGGGAGAGCTTGTTGCCCTGGCACCACACTGCCAGGTCTCGGGCCTCTTCCCTATAGGCTGTTGTCAGTGATCAGGCCTACCACTGTTGTGTCGTCGGCAAACTTAGTGATGGTGTTGGAGTCGTGTCTTAACCCAAAATAGGTTTACTCCAATATCGGCATTGTTTTTCAAATGGAATGTAGGCAAACAAATGAACTCCCACACGTAATCCACAAGTAAAACGTACGCGGTTTCACAGAAATGCTCAGATGAAGGTAAATGTTTGAAATTGGCAGATTTAATGTCTGATTTAAAATTAACACTTAAACCATGTTTCTTTATTTGTGACATAGGCACTTACTATAGTCATTTATTTATTAACGTTACACAGCCTTGCAGTCTACCTGTTTTGGTATTTTGTACCAGTTTACATCTTTTGAGAAAGGCATGGTCTTCAAGCTACAGAAGATGGCAAAACATTTATTAATAATAATAATTTATTTGGCTTACATAGCATTTTTCTAGACACCCAAAGCTCTTAACAGTTTAAGGGGGTTACACACCATCCTAACCTTATTGTATTGTCCCATCCACCTCCCTCTTTGGAGGACAAAATGAACTATTTTATATGAGTATTTGTTTATTTTTTTTTTACAGATATTTTGTTTAATATACATTATTCATACACTTTACATACATGTTACTGATAGGAATACAGTTTGATAAACACAGTACACCTACAATGGTACTCATCATGACGTGCTCTGACAATAAGCGCCGTTGGATCCTTAGTGACCACATAGTTAGGCCGTCCGTTTAAAGTCCCACTTTCTTCAATTTCATTGAGTAACATTCCGTTGTTAGTTAGTACAGTATTTAAAAAATATATATAATATGAGCTGGCACTCACCCAGAATAATAGTTTGTGTGGAGGTGCTGACTAACGGCAAATAAACTATAAGCTATCAAAATAAAGAAAGTCACACACTCCATGTGTAATCTCCCAGCAATTTAATGGGTATTTACCAACGTTTCGGCATCACTCTGCCTTCCTCAGGGTGAGGCATCACAGTGATGCCGAAACGTTGGTAAATACCCATTAAATTGCTGGGAGATTACGCATGGAGTGTGTTACTTTCTTTATTTTGACAGTTAGTACAGTATGAACATGAAATTCATGTAAAAGTGTATGGTATAAATTACAATGATCTGTCTTTCAACTTACTGCCATTTCAGCAGCATTTTTCTCTTTGGCTTTTGTTTGTCCGTCTTTCCCCTGGTGCCATTCAGACGTCTTTGTGCCCACATCTTGAAACGGAACACCATTGAATGGGAGACTTTTACACCATTGAATGGGAGACTTTTACACTCCCAACTGAGGTTTCTTTTCCTGCCAAAGGCTGTGCATCTGTTTGGTCGGGTTTGAGTAGTTTGGCCTTCTGACTTTGTGTCTGTGGTAACTATATTATTGTTTCGAATATAATGGACAGGATTGATCAGAACATGGCTTCGGTTTTCACTAGTTATCACAGCCACAAATTCCAAATTATATATTTTTTGGGGGGGGGGGGGGGGGGGGGGGTCGACTGGTGTTTTATAATTTCATTTTTAAAATTGTATTCACACGAATGTCCCTGTATTGATGTGTAATATTGTTATTATTGTTGCAATAAAAACAAATTAAAAAGTAAGATGGCGGAAGTGGATGCTGAGTTCGAATCAAGCAGCACGTCGATCAAAGTTGGTGAAGATGAATGTTCTGAATGGATAACACTAGTGTCAAACTGGAACAAAAAGGAAATGGTCTAAACTTGGAGTGGAGGACACGTGTATGAATGATATTGAATCGCTTCTTGTTGGGATGCGTTTGTTAAGTAAGGATGTATATGTGGGAGACCTGTTTGAGGTGTAACAAATTGTGAAGTAGGCCTATGAGTGACCAAGAGTGGTCTTATAATGATTAACTGTATTTATGAAGAACAGAGGAAGATTGCAGTGGGCCTCAAATTAATCCGGGCAAACATACATGTTGTGCTTTAAACTTCGGGTGAAGACACATGTTCAGGTTGAATACCTGAAGAGAATTCCTGGTGTGGTTGGTGCCCGGCGTCTGACCCGCTGGGTGAATGGAGAAAAAGAAGAAAGTCTGTCGGTACTGGTGTTTTTTGATAAAGAACACCTACCTATGCATGTGAAGCTTGGTTATGTAAGATGTGCTGTAAAAGCTTTCATCCCCAAACCACTGCAGTGTAAGAATTGTAAAGGATTTGACCACCATGTTTCAACGGTGTGTAGAAGGATGGTGTTGCAATTGTGGTGGGGATCATGATCCCGAGTGCCCTGCATGCAGGGTGAGGTTGAGGTGGCAAAAGTTATCAATCTCCTATGAGGAGGCAATTAAAATAATTGAGAACAGTTGATGCTAGTGGAGATATGATAGTGGAAGCACCACAGCCTGTAGTAAATGTGTGCTGCCAGTCAAAAGATGCTGTGTGTGGAATTTTTTTTGATTTTGTGGCGTTCATTGCCACAGTTCTTAACTGTGCTGCTCAAGTCTCAAAGAAGTCTAAGAAACTGGACATTATTGTGGCTGCTGCAGAAACGTTTTTGGGACTTAAGGATTTTACATCTTTATTATCATTTGTTATGTTTGGTAGTTTGTTACGCATTTGGGGAATCCTGTTTCCATCCCGCACAGTAGGTGGCGGGATGCAGATTAAATTGTGCGATCGCCAATATACCATAGAAGAAGCTTTTTATATGCGTGTGTGTGGGTTGAAGATGGCCGCCGCTAACATGGCGAAAGAAGGTTTTCAAACCCAGTTCGCCTCTGTTATGGAGAAGGTGCTGAAGACGGCAGTCATGGAGACAACGCAACTTTTCGAAACAACTATTGAGGAGCTGCGATCCGAAATATGCAGAATAAACGAAGAGAACGAGGACCTCAAATCGAGGATTCGAACACCTGAAAATGCGAAGAAATCGACGGGTGAAAGTGAAAGACAAACCGCAGAGCCTGGACCGAGTCAAAGAACAACCTCACATATCGGCAAACGTGACATTGGTGTCCAATGTGGTGAGTAGAAAACGGGTTATTTGTTCCCTCCAAACAGTTTGTTTTGAGTTTAAATGAGTAAATATTGTACAAATTCAGGTAGGTCCTTCCCGTTTCGTTTGCTCCCTTTCAATAAACGTTTTGCAACAGAATCGGTGGAATGAATACACCTTTGGACAAGCTAGCTAAGCTACGTTAAAGTGATAACACATCCTGATAGCTAGCTATTTAGCTGAGCATATGAAGGCTCAAAGTTGAGAATATTTAACAAAACTGCTTCATGTACCTATGTTTAATTTGTATAGACTACAATATTAAACAGAACATGTTTGAGAGGTGTAGCCTATATTATGCGTTCATAAATGACTGATAACCTTAATAATGCTAGTCACTTTGCAACACAGGATGTTGTCGTGTCATCACCTGGTATGTAATCTTCACCTCTCCATTTCTAGATTTCCTTATCTCCTAACCACTGTCTCTCCTAATCTGGTATTTCCAGTTCTGACAGTGCAAGCTTTGCCTCGGTCTGCGGAACAGCACCTGCGCGAGGAGGACCAGTGGACGGAGCTGCACCGTGGGGCCTATGACAAGGAGGACAACCCACAGATGGCCTTCGTACTGATCAAACAGGAGGTGGACTGGGTAAGACGAGGCTTATAGCCTTAGTCCCAGATCTGTGGGTGCTGTCTTGCCAATTAATCTACCTCTATACTCAACCTTTTGTTGTCGACCCCAGTGAAAAGAAAAACCTGAACACTGCTCTCCCTAGAATCACTTGTGTATTTAAGCGTACATATTGACCTCACAGCCTTCGTCAGAGTTTTTGTTGATCTGATTGTGGTTGTCTTTCCCCATTCACCCCCCCCAGGAGGCAGACTATTCTGATGACTACTCCCCTGGGTACATACTGCTGAAGCAGGAGGGGGGAGATCCCCCGACTCTGGTCCGCAGACAACCTCTCAGAGAGTTACCAGGCAGAGGTAGGAACTAGGGAGACCTGCTTCTGAATCACACATCTTATTACAATGTATTAAAGAGTATTGGGATGAGAACCAGGCTCTAATAATATCTATAATAATCTCTCCACTGTTATTCTGTCTTTTGTTCTTTCTGTCTCTCCCTTTCAACTTTCCCCTCTACCTTTCTCCATCCTGTCAATCTCCCTCCCTCTGTAGCCCTGGGCCCACCTGGAGCCGTCAGGGCCATGGTCAACCGTTACACCCAGGAAAGGCCTCCCACCACCCAGTCTACCTCAGCAGAGCCCCCCCTCCAGGGAGATCCAGACACCCAGGAGGTCCCCCAGGCTCTCAGCCCATCCCAGCCCAGGACCAGAGAGGTTACCAGTGGCAGTGCAGGCCAGGACCCTGGAGCAGAACAGCAGTCACTGGTAATACCAGCAGCAGAGCCTCCATCAACATTACACCAGACAGCATCTCCTCAATCAGCAGCCACTATCCAGTCTACATCAACTGTCCTGTCTGCTGTAATGGCCCAGTCCACGGTAACTAGTCTGTCAAAAGAAACTGTCCAAACGACCACAGCGGTCCAGTCGACCGTAGCGGTGAAATCGACAGCAGCATTGTCAGAGCGCCCGCCACCTGTCCTCTCCGGGTTACCCAGAACCCCTCTTCAGGATACACAGCCCAGCCCCGTACCCCCTCGTCCTCCTCGATCATCACCATCACAGTCTCACACAGACGTTCTACCTGTAGCTCGTCTAATATCAGTGCCCTCAATACAACCACCTAGGCCTACAGCTGTACCTGATGGACCACCGGCCGCACCACCAACACAACTGCAACCGCCTACAGTTTTGGAGAAGACGGGTGTTGCCACGGCAACTCCGCCAACACCGGTCCAGTCCGCTCAGTTGCTGACTTTGTCGGAAGAACTTGCCGGCCCCCCTGAGAAGCAGGTGTCCTTGGTCACTGAGCATGTGCAACCCTCCCCCACTCTGCCATCACTGAAGTCCCCTGTTGTCCCAGAGAGGACGTCTGATGAAGCCCCTGTACAGCTGTCAGCCCCTGCTGTAACCACACCCTCTGGCCCCTGTCAGATGTTTAACACACAGTTTTTAGCTCAGTTGTCAGTAGCACCCCTAGTACGCTCCCCACCGAGGGTGGAGGAAAAAGAGGAGGAGGAAGATGAGGGGGAGAGGCTTTCCCCCCTCCCTGCCACATCTACGGAAGCTGTGATGACCAGGTCTGTTGCTACGGAGACGACCCCCGTCGGTGAGAAAAAGGAGGAGATTGTTGTCCAGGTAGGAGGTGGTAGAAAGTCGAGTCGACGCGAATCACTCCTCTCTGGTCTCCGCCTCCGCTTAAGGCCCCGCCCCCAGGACAGTACTCCATCTCCAGTGGTTGCTAAGAAACCCAGAGGAGAGAGAACCGCCCCTATAGACCATGACTACTCAAAGGTGATGCAGAACAGAGGAGAAATGTACAGGGAATCACACGTTGACCAGGATGTAGTAGATGACACCGCTAACGGTGAGATGGCTGACGACAAGTCTAGTGGACAAGGAAGTAGTAACCACATCATCAGTGAGGAAGAGGGAGGAGCTAACACTGATGTGACCTCTCTGACCAGACAATCACCTATTGTTGGAGGTGTGTCCAAATCCAAGAAGAGAAGCATGACCTGGGTGCAGGCTCAGAGAGGTTTGGCCCTAGCCCAGGCTAAGAGGAGTAGGTCAAAGGTCACTAAGACCTCACAGCGAGGTCAGAGGTCAGAGCTTATAGGTCTGGTCACACAGACACCGTTTCTGCCTTCCACCCCACAGCGCCGCCGGTCGTACAGCCCCAGCCCTCATGCTGCGTCTACCTCAAGCCTCAGCCCACGCCGCACCAGCCCGCGTTGCACCAGCCCTCACGGTGCCCCCAGCCCACACCAGGCTACGGGGGCGAATGTGAACCCTTCTCCTGCCACCCCTCCTCACCCACAGCCTCACCAGTTCAAGGTAATTTCTGCCTCTCCTCGTCGCGGCAGACCTCGTTCGGCGGCCGCGGCGGTATTGAATTTGAAACGTTCTCCCTCCACCCCTCAACCTATCCCCTTCATTGTCACCGTCAGCCCTCACTCCGGATTCAAAAAGTCCCCCCCATGCACGCTGACATTCCAGCAGGCGCAGCGGTATCGCAAGTCACAAGCGATGTGGTCGCCGCCAGGACCGTTCCAGCTCCAACAGTCTCCCAAGTCTCCACGGAAACGTTTTACCAAGAACCAGTGTGCAGACTGCGGTCGTGTCCTGAGCAGCGCCGCTGCTTTAGAGAGTCACGCCTCCCTCCACACGGGGAAGCGCCCGTTCGCCTGCTCCACCTGCGGCAAGGACTTCCCCAACCTCAAGGGCCTCAACCGCCACGCCCGCGTCCACGGTGAACAGCGTGGCCACCAGTGTCTGAAGTGCGACAAGACCTTTGTCTACCGCTTCGGCCTGACCAAGCACGAGCAGATGGTCCACAGCGGCGTGCGCCCGTTCATCTGCCCGATCTGTGACAAACGCTTCGTCATCCGGCGTGACATGGAGACACATCTCCGCGTTCACACTGGAGAGAAACCGTTTGCCTGCTCCCTCTGTGTGAAGCGCTTCAAGAGGCGTGTGGAGCTGAATGTTCACCTGAGGTGGCACAACGGGGAGAAGAGACACTGGTGCTCGTACTGCGGGAAGGGCTTTCTGGATTACAATAATCTGAAGAGGCACAAATTTGTCCACACTGGGGAGAAACCTTACACCTGCACTGAGTGTGGCAAGCACTTCAAACAGACTGGCCATCTGAAGAAACACCTGAAGACAATACACAAAGACAGATAGAGGGCAGAGTACGAGTCTTAAATGACATCCTATTCCCTATATAGTGCACTACTTTGGACTAGAAATATAGCACTATATAGGGAATAGGGTGTCTGATGGTGATGAGGGAATAGTTCTCTCTGTTTGCTGTGAATTTGCTTTTTGTTTGAGAGAATGTAGTAAAATGTTAAAGAAAAATTTTGAATTTCAATTGAGTTGATTAATTTAATTAAAACTAATTCTGGTTGTCATTTGTTTTTCCATTCTATTTATTAGGAAAGTTAGAAGCCTAAAACCAAGTTTAAATGTAGGTGTACTGTGTTCATGTCACACACCATGCTTTAAAAAAAATGTTCTGCGGGTTTGAAGTCGTTGCTTTAAAATGTGTTTATTCCGTTTTATTTGTACGTAAAAATCTGGTCTGGCATAGGAAGTTTCACTTGAACAACCGTCAAAGTCGTAATTTTTCTTGTGGAGGGGGTTGTTACAGTTCACCACTGACCTTATACATTTCCTCCAAAACATGACAATTACAAACTTATTAATGCGGATAATGTCGCTAGTTTTATCATATAGTCAATGTTAAGCAAACAAGCTAATTTTATTATTAGTAAAGTTAGCTAGCAATCAAGCTAGCTAAAATCTTATTGGTTGAAGAATTGGTCAGACTTGAATATGGGGCATTCATGTGCTCGTGGGAAGTTGTAAGTCTGCCATGATTGTGTTCAAGTGCTTTTCAAATGTTTGGTAGGTTGGCATGATCATTATGACAGACAATTCCTAGACAGTCTAATCTAAGGCAGGGTTTCCCAAACTTTTCCCTCTCAGCCTTAAGTGTCCCGCTTGCATCGCCTCATTAGTTAACTGTTGAGGTGGTGCAATCGGATAAGACGCTTGAGGAAGGCGGGTGTGTTTGAGAGGTCCCGAGTTCTAGACCGGTATGGGCCGAATCAGGAGGATGTGGTACTCGCTTAGCAAGCAGCGTGACGTCCTTTACACGATGGAAAAAAAACAAAACGTGGGTACAGAGTTTGGGAAATCCTGATATGTAAGGCAGACATTCTTATTCAAAACATGGTTAGGTTTCCAACAGTTTATATTTTCAATGTCCTTATTAATAAACAATTGATCACCAAAACATTGTTCTCAATGTCAAATAAAAATCGAGACCAAGGGATCCCAAATCTTTTCACTCAGGGCCCCCCCCCCCCCCCCCCTTCCAGCATTGGGGAACTCGTACCACATGTTAGGTTCTAATTCTTTGAGTTAATGACTCCACGGACACTAGGAAAGCTTTACCAAGTTTAATTCTTCCCAAAGGGTCGATAGAGCTGCATTCAGACAAACAACATTTCACACAAGCACTGATATTTAACCCTTTCTCCTAGGCAGAGTCTCCTCAACTCAAGGCTGTCATGGTGAATGATATCAGACAGTGTCTCTTCTCCACCCAGAGGATCCCTGATGGCTAACAATAACCTATCCTGACATAATGTAGATGTTATACACTGCCCTCTCTCCCTCAGTGACATTGTTAGTTTCTAAGATCTCCACTGTCTCCCCTACACATTCCAAAGCCATCTGGCTCCTACAGACCATTAACTTCTGATGTAAAAACCAGTCCATCACTGTTGGATACTATCCTTCTGAGTATAACAATGTTCCGAGTTTAACCCAGGATCTAACACGTCTATTTCTATTGGCACTAGCACTGTTCATGACACTAACTGTTCACGCCGCTCTTGTTGGTGGAGAGAATGTTGCTGCGTTAAAAGCTTATTTCCTGCAATTCTACACATTTTGTCATGGGGTGCAAAGGAAATGTTGCTGTTTTAAAGCTAATTTTCTTGCAATTCTATACATTTGGCCATGTCTAATGTCTATTCATGTGTTATTTGACTGACAAACTTGTCAAGATCTATGAGCTAAATAACCTATACTGAACAAAAATGTAAATACATGTAGAGTTGATCTCATGTTTCTTGAGCTGAAATAAAAGATCCCAGAAATGTTCCATTCACACAAAAAGCTTACTTCTCTCAAATGTTGTATACAAATTTGTTTACATCCCTGTTAGTGAGCATTTCTCTTTTGCCAAGATAATCCATCCACCTGACAGGTGTTGCATATCAAGAAGCTGATTAAACAGCATGATCATTACACAGGTGAACCTTGAGCTGGGGACAATAAAAGGCCTCTAAAATGTGCAGTTTTGTCACACAATGCCACAGATGTCTCAGATTTTGAGGGAGCGTGTAATTGGCATGCTGACTGCAGGAATGTCCACCAGAGCTGTTGCCAGATAATTGAATGTTCATTTCTCTACCATAAGCCACCTCCAACATACTTTTCAATAGTTTGGCAGTACATCCAACTAGCTTCTCAACCGCAAGTGTAACCATGCCAGCCCAAGACCTCGACATCCGGCTTCTTCACCTGCGGGATTGTCTGAGACCAGCCACCCAGACAGCTGTTGAAACTGAGGAGTATTTTTGTCTGTAATAATTATGTTTGGCTGGGTCTGGCTCCCAGTGGGTGGGCCTATGCCCTCCCAGGCCAACCCATGGCTGCTCCCCTGCCCAGTCATGTGAAATCCATAGATTAGTGCCTAATGAATTTATTTCAATTGACTGATTTCCTTATATGAACTGTAACTCAGTAAAATTGTTGCATGATGTTTATATTTTTGTAAGATATCAATTTAAAAAACGTTGACATGGGCTCATTGATCTGGACATTTCTGACAAGTTATAAATAGCTCTCTAAGGTATGTAATGACTAACATGACAAGAGGAACTGATGATGCACTACCCAATTTTGAAATTGCACCTTGTGCATTCCACTATTACAACTTAAAGAGCTGGACTGAGTATATACAGTGTCTTCGGAAAGGATTCAGACCCCTTGACTTTTCCAAATTTGTTACATTACAGCCTTTATTAAATAATTTAAAATCCACAGCAATCTACACAGAATACCCCATAATGAGAAACTGAAAATAGGTTTTTAGAAATTTATGCAAATGTATAAAAAAATTGTATTCAGACCATTTGCTATGAGACTTGAAATTGAGCTCAGGTGCATCCTGTTTCCATTGATCATCCTTGAGATGTTTCTACAACTTGATTGGATTCCACCTGTGGTAAATTCAATTGATTGGACAAGATTTGGAAAAGGCACACACCTGTCTACATAAGGTCCCACAGTTGACAGTGCATGTCAGAGCAAAAACCAAGCCATGGAGGTCGAAGGAATTGTCCGTAGAGCGCCGAGACAGGATTGTGACGAGACTCTGATCTGGGGAAGGGTACCAAAACATTTCTGCAGCATTGAAGGTCCACAAGAACACAGTGGCCTCCATCATTCTTCCTAGAGCTGGCCGCCCGGCCAAACTGAGCAATCGGGTGAGAAGGGCCTTGGTCAGGGAGATGACCAAGAACCTGATGGTCACTCTGACAGAGTTCCAGAGTTCCTCTGTGGAGATGGGAGAACATTCCAGAAGGGCAGCCATCACTGCAGCACTCCACCAATAGGCCTTTATGGTAGTGGCCATACAGAAGCCATTCCTCAGTAAAAGACACGACAGCCCGCTTGGAGTTTGTCAAAAGGCACTTAAAGACTCTCAGACCATGAAAAACAATATTATCTGATCTAATGAAACCAAGATAGAACTCTGGCATGAATGCCAGATCACTGTAGCTGTACACAGCCAATCTGTAAATAGAACACCCAACTACCTCATCCCCATATTATTTATCCTCTTGCTCTTTTGCACCCCAGTATCTCTACTTGCACATCATCATCTGCACATCTATCACTCCAGTGTTAATGCTAAATTGTAATAATTTCTCCTCTATGGCCTATTTATTGCCTTACCTCCCTACTCTTCTAAATTTGCACACGCTGTATACAGATTTTTCTACTGTGTTATTGACTGTCTATGTGTAACTTTGTGTTGTTGTTTTTCCCGCACTGCTTTGCTTTATCTTGGCCAGGTCGCAGTTGTAAATGAGAACTTCTTCTCAACTGGCCTGCCTAGTTAAATAAAGGTGAAATAAATAAAATAAAAAGCCAAGCTTCACATCTAACCTGCCACCATCCATACGGTGAAGCATTGTGGTGGAAGCATCATGCTGTGGGGATGTTGTTCAGGATCGAGGGAAAGATGAACGGAGAAAAGTACATAGCAAGCCTTAATGTAAACCTGCTCCCGAGCGCTCAGGACCTCAGACTGGGGCGAAGTTTCAACTTCCAACAGGACAATGACCCGAAGCACACAGCCAAGACAAGACTTGAACCTGATCAAACATCTCTGGAGAGACCTGAAAATAGCTGTGCAGCAACACTCCCCATCATTTTGGGATATTGTGTGTAGATTGATGAGGGGAAAAAAACAATAATCAATTTTATAACGCTGTAAGTAACAACATGTGGAAAAAGTCAAGAGGTCTGAATACTTTCCGAAGTCACTGTATGTATGTACATACACACACTACCGGTCAAAAGTTTTAGAACACCTACATTTACATTTAAGTCATTTAGCAGACGCTCTTATCCAGAGCGACTTACAAATTGGAAAGTTCATACATATTCATCCTGGTCCCCCCGTGGGGAATGAACCCACAACCCTGGCGTTGCAAGCGCCATGCTCTACCAACTGAGCCACACGGGACCACCTACACATCAAGGGTTTTTATTTCTACTCTTTTTCTACATTGTGGAATAATAGTGAAGACATTATAATTAGGAAATATCATGTGGAATCATGTAGTAACCAAAAAAAAGTGTTAAACAAATCCAAATATATTTTATATTTGAGATTCTTCAAATAGCCACCCTTTGTCTTGATTACAGCTTTGCACATTCTTGGCATTCACTGAACCAGCTTCACCTGGAATGCTTTTCCAACAGTCTTGAAGGAGTTCCCACATATGCTAAGCACTTGTTGGCTACTTTTCCTTCACTCTGCGGTCCAACTCATCCCAAACCATCTCAATTGGGTTGAGTTCAGGTGTTTGTGGAGGCCAGGTCATCTGATGCAGCACTCCATTACTCTCCTTCTTGGTCAAATAACCCTTACACAGCCTGGAGGTGTGTTGGGTCATTGTCCTGTTGAAAAACAAATGATAGTGGGACTAAGTGCAAACCAGATGGGATGGCATATCACTGCAGAATGTGGTGGTAGCCATGCTGGTTACGTGTGCCTTGAATTTAAAATAAATCACATACAGTGTCACCAGCAAAACACCACCACTTCCTCCATGCTTCACGGTGGGACCCACACATGCGGTTGGAACCAAAATCCTCAAATTTGGACTCATCAGACTAAAGGACAGATTTCCACCGGTCTAATGTCCAATCCATCTAATGTCATCGACCATGACGACCTGATTCACGCAGTCTCCTTAGAACAGTTGATGTTGAGATGGTCTGTTACTTGATTTATTTTATTTATTTGGGCTGCAATTTCTGAGGCAGGTAACTCTTATGAACTTATTCTCTGCAGCAGAAGTAACTCTGGGTCTTCCTTTTCTGTGGCGGTCCTCATGAGATTCAGTTTCATCATAGCGATTGATGGTTTTGAGACTGCACTTGAAGAAACTTTATAAATAAATATTGAAAAAATAAATCATTATATTTTGATTTGTTTAACACTTTTTTGGTTACAACATGATTCCATATGTGTTATTTCATAGTTTTGATGTCTTCACTATTATTCTACAATGTAGAACATTTTTAAAAATAAAGAAAAATCCTTGAATGAGTAGGTATGTCCAAACTTTTGAATGTACTATAAGTATATATATATTTAAAAGAAATTGGAGGACCCCATGCCTCACAGTTTGGAAACCACTGTTCTAGACCACCGCTCAGGCCAGGAAATCCGGCCTGTGTTTGTGCTGGTGTAACTTTAGATGGGCCAGTCGTTTGAAGCTGAGTCCACACACAGCACAGCAGTACGGTCTCTCCCCAGTGTGCGTGCGCTGGTGTACCTTCAAAATGTCCACCCGTGTGAAGCTCTTGTCACACATAGTGCAGCGGTGAGGTTTCTCCTGCGTGTGAATGCGCTGATGCAGCTTGAGGTTCCAGAGCCGACTGAACTTGTTCCCACAGATGGAGCAGCAGTAGGGCTTGTCTGTCGTCTGGCTGCACTTGTGCCTCTTCAGGTCGGAGAAGGAGGTGAAGCCCTTGGAGCAGTGGCTGCAGAGGTGAAGTCCCTCTGCCTGGTGGACTCGCTGGTGGACCTTGAGGTTGCAGGCCTGGGTGAAGGTCTTACCGCACTGGGTGCAGGAGTACGGAGGCCCAGATCCTGAACTCAACCCTCTCCCCGTTTTGTGTGTCTGCTTGTGGGACTTGAGGGAACCAGAGTCTGGGAAGCTCATGGTACATTGAGTGCAGGCATGACGCCTCCCCCCTCCTCCTGTTACTTGCTCTTGTGAACGATCTCTGAGGTTTAGAGAGTGTCCAAAATCGTCAGCGGCATCATCCGGGCTCTCTGTGTTGTTGTGGGCTGAGCTTCCAGAGTGGATGGAGGTTAGCCCCCTGTGGCCAGCTCTGTTACCCGACTCTGGGACACCGTGTTCAGGGTACAAGACACTGGAGTCCTGCAAGTACCCCTCCTCGTTGATCAACAGGCAGTTCAGGTCTCCCACCACCGGGTGGGGGGGTGGCGTTGGCGAATCCACCTGCTCCCTCCGTCTCCGATGGGAGCCAGGCATGTGGGAGCGATGGTGATGGTCTCCCCCCTCAGACACCCCCAGATTCACTTGGTAGTGACCCACAGCTCCGTAGCTCAGCGCCCCCAGACGAGACGGAGAACCAGGAAGCCTATCCAGCCCTTCCATGTCTAGAAGATGGCCTCCACTACTAGGACTGTCATAACCAGACTTCTCAAAATCACCCCCTAGTTCCTCCATGCTGTAGTGGGGACGGTAGAGAGGGTCGATAGGTTTTCTTTGGTCTCCCTCGGGGCCTGGTGGTTCAGGTCTCTGGTCTAGACTGGATCCCCACTCATCCTGGCACTGCTGTAGCTCCTGCTGAATAAAACTCTTACTGGGCCCAGAGACATCCAAACCATCAGCCTCTGAAGAACACAGGGTACATGTGGCATTAGAAGCATTAACATTTAAGACAGGGGTGTTAAACTCATTCCATACAGGGCCTAGTGTGTGCTGGTTTTTGATTTCCCCTTTCAATTAAGACCTAGACAACCAGGTGAGGGGAGTTCCTTAATAATTAGTGGCCTTAATTCATCAATCAAATACAAGGAAGGAGCGAAACCCACAGACACTCCGTGGAATGAGTTTGACACGTGAGTTAAGGCATTGGCAATAGTAGAAACAGTGGTAGAGTAACTGTAATGTTAAATGTGTACTTACAGTTTCAAGTTGACATGTGTAATAATGAATACATTTGAAATGACACAGCATATTATAAAAGTTACTCTTCGTATCATTCTCTTAAACCTAAAGGTAAGCAATTGTCTATGTTATGTTTGTTGTAAACAACTCACCGTCCAGGCAGAACTCCCATCTCTCCTGTAGCTCAGTGGTGTGGAGAGCCTCCTCTTTCAGCAGGCTGTCCAGCTTCTGACCTGTGACCTCTGTGGACTGGAAGAGCAAATTAATGAGTCGATTCAAACTAAATAATGGATAAACTGACAGTGACTGAATAGAGCTGACATGATGGTTTTCTTTTCAGAATACTCCTCTGAGACCCCCAGACATCTCACAACTTTGTCATAGCCCTGAACTAGCATACCTGATTCAAGTAGTGAAGGGCTTGATGATTCGTTGACAAGTTGAACTGAGTGTTTAAGTTCTGGAACAGTTCAAATATGAGGAGAGGTTTGACAAAGGCTGCCCAATTATTCCTCACAGACTATCTGTTCTAATATATCCTTTAAAATAACATTTCTAACTGAACTTTCTGTAACACTGCACCCTCCACCCTTCACAGGTGTTTAGTCAGTCCCCTACCTACCTCAGAGGTTCTCTTAGGGCTGGTGGCCTCAGCCTCCATGTGTTTAGTCAGTCCCCTACCTACCTCAGAGATTCTCCTAGGGCTGGTGGCCTCAGCCTCCATGTGTTTAGTCAGTCCCCTACCTACCTCAGAGGTTCTCTTAGGGCTGGTGGCCTCAGCCTCCTCCAGATCATTGAAGGTTGTTTCCCTGGCCACGCCCCCACAGCTGCTCCACTCCTCCCCTGGTACCTTCTCCTGCTTCAGGCCACGCCCCCTCTCCACACCTGGCCACAGGTAAACAAAGAGAACATTTCATTTGGAGTAAAAGGAAAGTAACATTGTGGATAATGGAGTCTCCTCACATCAGATGAAGGAAAGGAAACATCTTATTAAGTTGCTACCACCAGCCATGACTGACTCTTTTCTTAAACCAATACTGTCTGATCAGTGATCACCAAAGTATATAAGGTACACAATACAGCAGCCCCACTTCAGTGATGCCTCCATATATATATAACCAGTCAAAAGTTTGGACACACATACTCATTCCAGTTGAGGTCTGGTTTCAATTAACAGGTGTGCCTTTTTAAAAGATAATTTGTGGAATTTATTTTCTTCTTAATGCATTTGAGCCTATCAGTTGTGTTGTGAAAAGGTAGGGGAGGTATGCAAAAGACAGACCTATTTGGTGAAAGACCAAGTCTATATTATGGCAAGAACAGCTCAAATAAGCAAAGAGAAATGACAGTCAATTATTACTTTAAGACATGAAGGTCAGTCAATCCAGGAAATTTCAAGAACAGTTCATGTTTCTTCAAGTGCAGTCACAAAACCCAGAGTTGCCTCTACTGCAGGGGATACGTTCATTAGAGTTAACAGCCACAGAAATTGCAGCCAAAAAATAAATGCTTCACAGACTTCATGTAACAGACACATCTCAAAATCAACAGTTTAGAGGAGACTGCGTGAATCAGGTCTTCATGGTCAAATTGCTGCAAAGAAACCACTACTAAAGGACAGCTTGGGCCAAGAAACACGAGCAATGGACATTAGACCGGTGGAAATCTTTCCTTTGGTCTTATGAGTCCAAATGTGAGACTTTTGGTTACAACCGCCGTGTCTTCGTGAGACGCAGAGCAGGTGAACGGATGATCTCCGCATGTGTGGTTCCCACCGGGAAGCATCCAGGAGGTGTAACGGTGGTGCTTTGCTGGTGACACCGTATGTGATTTATTTAGAATTCAAGGCACACTTAATCAGCATGGCTAACACAGCATTCTGCAGCGATACGTCATCCCATCTGGTTTGCGCTTAGTGGGCCTATCATTTGTTTTTCAACAGGACAATGACCTAACACACCTCCAGGCTGTGTAAGGGCTATTTGACCAAGAAGGGGAGTAATGGAGTGCTGCATCAGATGACCTGGCCTCCACAAACACCTGACCTCAACCCAATAGAGATGGTTTGGGATGAGTTGGACCACAGAGTGAAGGAAAAGCAGCCGACAAGTGCTCAGCATTTGTGGAAACTCCTTCAAGACTGTTGGAAAAGCATTCCTAGTGAAGCTGGTTGAGAGAATGCCAAGCGTGTGCAAAGCTGTTAAAAGCGGCTAGTTTGATGTTTTGATTTGTTTAACACTTTTTGGGTTACTACATGATTCCATGTGTTATTTCATAGTTTTGATGTCACTATTATTCTACAATGTAGAAAATAATAAAAATAATGAAAAACCCTAGAATGAGTAGGTGTGTCCAAACTTTTGACTGGTACTGTGTCGTTAGATGTCTCTCTTCTCACCTGTCTGTGAAGTTCCTAAGCTTATCTCTTCACCTTCCTTGCCAGCTCTCCCACAGTCCCGACACTTCCCCCTCTGGCCTCCCTCTCTGTTCTCCGACCACTGCAGCCGCGTCTTCAGTGACTCGACCTGTTCCCTGCTCCGGGACACCTCCTCCAGGAAACTATCCTCCACCAGCCTGGTGATCTCGTACATGGCTGACTTAAGGACCGTCTCCATGACTCCGGAGAGCTGAGACTGGAAAGTTATGATGGCTGCGGACATCATGGCAAACTGTCTATGAGCAGCTAGCTACAGTTAAGAGATAGTAACTTTTAGCTACTTTTGTTCAGGTTGGTCAGTGTTACGATTCCGTATATCAAAATGAAAAATCGCTCAAATTAGCTGCAAAGATACAGGTAACTAAACCACTTTCGTCTGTGTTAGCATGCTAGCAAACGTTACTGTTGGATGTTGTGGTCTCTCTTATGCATTTTTTAAAAATAATTTCGAGATATAAGATGTAGCATTTACTGTATATGAGGCTATTCGTATAAATACAAATACCACAGGTGTTGAGAGAAAGCAAGGCTATGGTAGTTGGCTCGGCACTTACTTTGCTAGCCAGTCAACACAATAAGCATCCACCCCCAAAAAATGTACTTCCGGAAACAAACCAACGGGTCGGGTAGTGGGACATTCTACGTCGGAACGTTACCTTATTCGAGTTAAAAAGACGACCTTTAATTACTGTGTATAAATTGACAGGAAATGTACACGGGAAGCAATTTATTTCAGCCATCACTCAATGCGTCACACAAAGCACTGTGCGCCGAGTCCATAAAAGAAGAAGAAGTCATATCACCAACATAGGCCAATTCTGATCAACCCTGTACTTTTTGGGGGGAAATATTAATATATTGTAGATTCATATGAAAGTGTGGGTTGAAGAGAACCGCTGCCAACAAAAAAAGTAATATCAACAGCTAAATGCATGAATTTGGTGCACTTTAAGATGAACATTGAGAGATTAAATATTTTTCAGGTAACTAACTAGCATCTTCCCACCTGCAACAGCAGACATTGTCAGTATTCAAGTACAGTTACTACTGTGTGGGTCTCTCTACTCTGGAACAGTCTCCTTTGGAACAGTCTCCTCTGGAACACTCTCCTCTGGAACACTCTACTCTGGAACACATACAGTACCAGTCAAAAGTTTAGACACACCTACTCATTCAAGGGTTTTTCTTTATTTTTACTATTTTCTACATTGTAGAATGATAGTTAAAACATCAAAACTATGAAATAACACATGTGGAATCATTTAGTAACCCAAAAAGTGTTTAACAAATCAAAATGTATTTTATATTTGAGATTATTCAATGTAGCCACCCTTTGCCTTGATGACAGCTTTGCACACTGTTGGCATTCTCACAACCAACTACATGAGGTTGTCACCTGGAATGCATTTTAATTAACAGGTGTGCCTCCTTAAAAGTTAATTTGTGGAATTTCTTTCCTTAATGCGTTTGAGACAATCAGTTGTGTTGTGACAAAGTAGGTGGGGTATACAGACGATAGTTCTATTTGGTAAAAGACCAACTCCATATTGTGGCAAGAACAGCTCAAATAAGCAAAGAGAAATGACAGTCCAGCAATACTTTAAGATGTGAAGGTCAGTCAATCTGGAAAATGTCAAGAACTTTGAAAGTTTCTTCAGGTGCAGTCGCAAAACCATCAAGCGCTATGATGAAACTGGCTCTCATCCCATCTGGTTTGCACTTATTGCGACTATCATTTGTTTTTCAACAGGACAGTGACCCAACACACCTCCAGGCTGTGTAAGAGCTATTTGTCCAAGATGGTGAGTGATGGAGTGCTGCATCAGAAGACCTGGCCTCCACAATCATCAGAAAATAGTAAAAACGAAGAAAACCCCTGAATGAGTAGGTGTGTTCAAACTTTTGACAGGTACTGTACATCTATAGTGTATTGCCAAAAACCACTCAACAACTTCAACCATAGACTCTGACATGTGCAATAAGCCAAACTGATTAAATAATCCCACAGTACTCAATCACCCTCTCTCTCTCTCTCTCACACACACACACACACACACACACACACACACACACACACACACACACACACACACACACACACACACACACACACACACACACACACACACACACACACACACACAATTAGAATGCACAGGGTGGGGGGGGGGGGGGGGGGTCGAGGTGAGGAGGAGGATTATTTAAGATACTGTTTGAAGAGGGAGTGTTTCAGATGTTTTTGGAAGATGGGCAGGGACTCTATTGTCCTAGCTTCAGGGGGAAGATGGTATTACCATTGGGGTGCCAGGAAAGAGTCGAGCATTGACTGGGCTGAGCGTAGGAGTGGGAGGGCCAAGAGACCTGAGGTGGCAGAACGGAGTGCTCGGGTTGGGGTGTAGGGTTTGAGCATAGCCTGAAGGTAGGGAGAGGCAGTTCCTCTTGCTGTTCTGTAGGTAAGCACCATGGTATTGTAGTGGATGCAAGCTTCGACTGGAAGCCATTGGAGTGTGCAGAGGAGCAGGGTGACATGAGAGAACTTTGGAAGGTTGAAAACCAGGTGAGCTGCTGTGTTCTGGATAAGTTGCAGGGGTTTGATGACACAAGCGGGAAGCCCAGCCAACAGCGAGTTGCAGTAGTCCAGATGGGAGATGACAAGTGCCTGGATTAGGACCTGCGCCGCTTCCTGTGTGAGGTAGGGTCGTACTCTACGGATGTTGTAGAGCATGAACCTGCAGGAGCGGGTCACTGCTTTGATGTTTGCAGAGAACTACAGGGTGTTGTACAGGGTCACGCCAAGGTTCTTTGCGACACTTTGAAGTTGTCAACCGGGAGGAAGAGCATATTTATGCTTGATCTGAAAATATGATCTGGATATCTGTGGAGGCCAAATCAAGTTCCTTAAAGGCTTTGCATGGTTAATCAGACGTATGCAGTGGCTGTACAGCATTTACTGCGATATGACCTCTGTAGAAGTCAGGGCACACATACTTCTTGCGCTTGGCAAAGCAGAGCTGCTGCAGCAGCGCCTCTTCAACCTCAGGAGGCTGAAGAAATTCGACTTGTCACCAAAAACACTCACAAACTTTTACAGATGCACAATCGACAGCATCCTGTCGGGCTGCATCACCGCCTGGTACGGCAACTGCTCCGCCCACAACCGTAAGGCTCTCCAGAGGGTAGTGAGGTCTGCACAACGCATCACCGGGGGCAAACTACCTGCCCTCCAGGACAACAACCACCCGAGCCACTGCCTGTTCACCCCGCTATCATCCAGAAGGCAAGGTCAGTACAGGTGCATCAAAGCTGGGACCGAGAGACTGAAAAACAGCACATTTTACTTATGTAAATTTGATATTTCAGGTTTGTATTTAAGAAATTTGCTAACATTTCTTAAAACCTGTTTTTGCTTTGTCAGAATGTTAAACAGCCATCACTAACATTGAGTGGCTGCTGTCAACATACTGACTCATCTCTAGCCACTTTAATAATGAAAAATTGATGTACTAAATGTATCACCAGCCACTTTATATAATGTTTACATACCCTACATTACTCATCTCATATGTAAATACTGTACTCTATACCATCTACTGCATCTTTCCTATGCCGTTCGGCTATCGCTCATTCATATATTTTTTTATGTACATATTCTTATTAATTCCTTTACACTTGTGTGTATAAGGTAGTTGTTGTGAAATTGTTAGGTTAGATTACTTGTTAGATATTACTGCATGGTCGGACCTAGAAGCACAAGCATTTCGCTACACTCGTATTAACATCTGCTAACTATGTGTATGTGACAAATAATATTTGATTTGATTTGAGACCTCGTTCGGTGGCCGTGGCGGCTTTACATTTTAAATGGTCTCCCTCCAGCCCTCGACCTACCCCCTTCATTATCACCGCCAGCCCTCGCTCCGGCTTCATGTCCTCCCAGTGCCCGCTGACATTCCAGCAGGCATGGCAGTACCACCAATCACAACTGATGTAGTTGCCGTTCCAGCTCCAAGTCTCCCCAGTTTCAGCAGAAACATCTCGCTAAGAACCAGTGCGCAGACTGCGGTCGTGTCCTGAGCAGCACTGACGCTTTAGAGAGCCACTCCTCCCTCCTGCTCTGCCTGCGGCAAGGACTTCCCCAACTTCAAGGCCTGAAACTGCATCCACGGCATCCAGCAGGGCCACTACTTTCAACAGGGCCACCGTCTACCGCTTTTGGCGTGACCAAACACAGCGGCGTGTGACTGTTCGTCTTCCTGATCTGTGCCAAACGCTTCATCATCCGACGCATCCTCGAAGCGCCTGGAGCTGAATGTCCACCTGAGGTGGCACCACGGGGAGAAGAGACACTGGTGCTCGTACTGCAGGAAGGGCTTTCTGGATTACAATAATCTGAAGAGGCACAAACTGGTCCACATTGGGGAGAAACCCTACACCTGGCTATCTGAAGAAACACCTGAAGACCATACACAAAGACAGATAGAGAGAGCAGGGTGTGAGTCTTAAATGGTACCCTATTCTCTATATAGTGCACTACTTTGGTCGAGAAACCATGGCAGGCCCTGGCAAAGTAGTGCATTACAAAGCACGATATAGGGAATAGGGTGTCATAGATGATATGAAGGAATAGTTCTCTCTCCATTAGCTGTGAATTCAAAACCCAGCCGTGTTAGTTTTAATGAAGCAGGGATCCCCATCTATTCTCACAGTGATTGGGAAAGACTTATTCTTTTATGTTTTTGTCACGCCCTGATCTGTTTCACCTGTCCCTGTGATTGTCTCCACCCCCTCCAGGTGTCGCTTATTTTCCCCACTGTATTTATCCCTGTGTTTCCTGTCTGTGCCAGTTCGTCTTGTATGTTTTTCCAAGTCAACTAGCGTTTTTCCCGTTCTTCTGATTTTTGCAACTATTTCTCCTTTTCCTAGTCCTCCCGGTTTTGACCCTTGCCTGTTTTTGGACTCTGTACCCACCTGACTGACCTTTCTGCCTGCCTTGACCACGAGCCTGTCTGCCACGCTGTACCTCCTGGACTCTGATCTGGTTTTGACCTTTTGCCTGTCCACGACCATTCTCTTGCCTACTCCTTTTGGATTAATAAACATTGGAAGACTCCAACCATCTGCCTCCTGTGTCTGCATCTGGGTCTCGCTTTGAGTCATGATAGTTTTTATGTATTGATTGATTACAAGTATCAAAGCGGCAGGTAGCCTATAGGTAGGTAGCATAGCAGTTAAGTGTGTTGACCCAGTAACCGAAAGGTTGCTGGTTTGAATCCCGGAGCTAGGTGAAAAGTCTGTCGATGTGACCTTGAGCAAGACACTTAACCCTAATTGCTCGTATACAGTGCCTTGCAAAACTATTCATCCTCCTTGGCAATTTTCCTATTATTTTGCATTACAACCTGTAATTTTAAATAGATTTTTATTGGGATTTCATGTAATGGACATACACAAAATAGACCAAACTGGTGAAGTAAAATGAAAAAAATGATTTGTTAAAAAAAATTGACAAAAAATAGAACGGAAAAGTGGTGCGTGCATATGTATTCACCCCCTTTGCTATGAAGCTCCTAAATAAGATCTGGTGCAACCAATTACCTTCAGAAGTCACATAATTAGTTAAAGTCCACCTGTGTGCAATCTAAGTGTCACATGATCTCAGTATATATACACCTGTTCCGAATGGCCCCAGAGTCTGCAACACCCTTAATCAAGGGGAACCACCAAGCAAGCGGCACCATGAAGACCAATGAGCTCTCCAAACAGGTCAGGGACAAAGTTGTGGAGAAGTACAGATCAGGGTTGGGTTATAAAAAAAACTTTGAAAAACCCACGGAGCACCATTAAATCCAATGTTAAAAAATGGAAAGAATATGGCACCACAACAAACCTGCCAAGAGAGGGTCGCCCACCAAAACTCACGGATCAGGCTAGTAGGGCATTAATCAGAGAGGCAACAAAGAGACCAAAGATAACCCTGAAGGAGATGCAAAGCTCCACAGAGATTGGAGTATCTGTCCATAGGACCACTTTAAGCCATACACTCCAGAGAGCTGGGCTTTACGGAAGAGTGGCCATAAAAAAGTCATTGCTTAAAGAAAAAAATGAGCAAACACGTTTGGTGTTCGCCAAAAGGCATTTGGGAGCTTTTTGGCCATCAAGGAAAACGCTATGTCTAGCGCAAATCCAACACCTCTCATCACCCTGAGAACACCATCCCCACAGTGAAGCATGGTGGTGGCATCATCATGATTTGGGGATGTCTTTCAACGGCAGGGACTGTGAAAATGGTCAGAATTGAAGGAATGATGGATGGCGCTAAATACAGGGAATTTTTTGAGGGAAAACCTGTTTCAGTCTTCCAGATATTTGAGACTGGGACAGAGGTTCACCTTCCAGCAGGACAATGACCCTAAGCATACTGCTAAAGCAACACTCAAGTTGTTTAAGGGGAAACATTTAAATGTCTTGGAATAGCCTGGTCAAAGTCCAGACTTCAATCCAATTGAGAATCTGTGGTATGACAAAGATTGCTGTACACTAGCGGAACCCATCCAACTTGAAGGAGCTGGAGGAGTTTTACCTTGAAGAATGGGCAAAAATCCCAGTGGCTAGATGTGCCAAGCTTATAGAGACATACCCCAAGAGACTTGCAGCTGTAGTTGCTGCAAAAGGTGGCTCTACAAAGTATTGACTTCGGGGGGTGAATACTTATGCATGGTCAAGTTTTCAGTTTTTTTTGTCTTATTTCTTGTTTGTTTCACAAGAAAACATATTTTGCATCTTCAAAGTGGTAGGCATGTTGTGTAAATCAAATGACACAACCCCCCCAAAATCAATTTTAATTCCAGGTTGTAAGGCAACAATATAGAAAAAATGCCAATAGGGGTGAATACTTTCGCAAGCCACTGTAAGTCACTTTGGATTAGAGCATCTGCTAAATTACTAAAATGTAAAGCTTTTGTTGTGTAAACATTTAGGGTGCTTTTGTTGTTTGGAATAATAATGCTTCGAGAGAATGACGTAGCGAAGTGCACAAAAGAAAAGACAAGAACAATTTTGAATTCATAATCAAATTTTATTTGTCACATGCTTCGTAAACAACAGGTGTGGACTAACAGTGAAATGCTTACTTATGGACCCTTCCCAATAATGCAGAGAAAGAAAATACAGAAATAATAGAAAAGTAAAACATAATAATAAAAGTAATTCACGACTGTGTTGGTGTGTTTGGACCATGATAGATTTTTTTATTTAACTAGGCAAGTCAGTTAAGAACATATTCTTATTTACAATGACGGCCTACCGGGGAACAGCGGGTTTAACTGCCTTGTTCAGGGGCAAAACTACAGATTTTTACCTTGTCAGCTCAAGGATTTGATCCAGCAACCTTTCAGTTACTGGCCCAATGCTCTAACCACAAGGCTACCTGCCGCCAATAGATCCTTAGTGATGTGGACAACGAGGAACTTGAAGCTCTCGACCCACTACAGCCCCGTCAATGTGAATGGGTGCGTGCTTGAAAGTCCACAATCAGCTCCTTTGTCTTGCCCACGTTGAGGGAGGTTGTTGTCCTGGCACCACACTGCCAGGTCTCTGATCTCCTCCCTAAAGGCTGTCTCATCATCGTCAGTGGTCAGGCCTACCACCATTGTGTTATCTGCAAACGAAATAATGTTGGAGTCGTGCATGGCCAGGCATCGTGGGTGAACAGAGTATAGGAAGGGACTAAGCACGCATCCCTGAGGGCCCCCTGTGTTGATGGTTAGTGTGGCGGGTGTGTTGTTGCCTACCCTCACTACCTGGGGGCGTCCCGTCACGAAGTCCAGGATATAGTTGCAGAGGGAGGTCTTCAGTCCATGGTTCAGTCCCAGGGTCCTGAGCTTAGTGATGAGCTTGGAGGGCACTATGGTGTTGAACGCTGAGCTGTAGCCAATGAAAAGCATTCTCATGTACTTTTGCTGTTCCTTTTGTCCAAGTGAAAAATGCAGTGGAGTGCACTAGAGATTGTGTCATCTGTGGATATGTTGGGGCTGTATGCAAATTGGAGTGGGTACAGGTTGTCTGGGATGATGGTGTTGATGTGAGCCATGAACAGGCTTTCAAAGAATTTTTGGCTACAGATGTGAGTACTACAGGATGATAGTCATTTAGACAGGTTAGCATTATTGAGCACAGGGAATTTGAATTGAGACTTGAATAATTGTATTTAAAACATATTCTGGTTATTTGTTCTAATTTGTTTTTAACTCTATTTATTAGGAAAGTTAGAAGCCTAAAAACAAGTTTAAATATAGGTGTACTGTGTTCATGGTTTTTATGTTCTGCGGGTTGAAACTAGTTGCTTTAAAATGTGTTTTATTTGTATGTAAAAAATCTGGGCTGGACTGGGAAGTTTCACTTGAACAACCCTCTAAGTCGTAATTACAAGCACTTATACCTTTTCAACCAAAACATGACAATAAATCCAATTTTGACAATTACAAACTTATCAATTTGGATAATGTAGCTAGTTTTACCATACTGTCAATGTTAAGCAAACTAGATAACTTTATTATGAGCAACGTTAGCTAGCAAACAAGCTAGCAAAAATCTTATTGGTTAAAGAATTGGTCTGACTTCAAATACACTTGAACACAATCATGTCAGACTTACGACTTCCCACGAGCACACGAATGCCCCATCATTCAAATGTTTCATAGGTTACGCATGATCATTATGACAGACAATTTATAGACAGTCCATAATGTAAGACATTAATTCTTATTCAACACATGGTTTGATTTCCAACAGTTCATATTTTCAATGTCCTTATTAATAAACAGTTTCTAAAAAAAATTGTTTTCTAGACCACTGCTCAGGCCAGGAGATCCAGCCTGTGTTTGCGCTGGTGCCACTTCAGATGGTTCAGTTGTTTGAAGCTGAGTCCACACACAGCGCAGCAGTACGGTCTTTCCCCAGTGTGGGTGCGCTGGTGCACCTTCAAATTGTCCGCCCGAGCGAAGCTCTTGTCACACATAGTGCAGCGGTGGGGTTTCTCCTGCGTGTGAATGCGCCGGTGCAGCTTGAGGTTCCAGAGCCGACTGAATTTGTTCCCGCAGATGGAGCAGCAGTAGGGCTTGTCTGTCATCTGGCTGCACTTGTGCCTCTTCAGGTCGCAGAAGGAAGTGAAGCCCTTGGAGCAGTGGCTGCAGAGGTGAAGTCCCTCTGCCTGGTGGACTCGCTGGTGGACCTTGAGGTTGCAGGCCTGGGTGAAGGTCTTACCGCACTGGGTGCAGGAGTACGGAGATCCTGATCCTGACCCTGAGACTCTACCCGTTTTGTGTGTCTGCTTGTGGGCCTCAAGGGAGCCAGAGTCTGAGAATGTCATGGTGCATTGATTGCAGGCGTGACGCTTCCCCCCTCCTCCCATTACTCCTCCTTCTGTTACCTGCTCTTGTGAACGATCTCTGAGGTTTAGAGAGTGTCCAAAGTTGTCAGGGGCACCATACAGGCTCTCTGTGTTGTTGTTGTGGGCTGAGCTTCCAGAGTGGATGGAGGTTAGCCCCCTGTGGCCGGCTCTGCTACCTGACTCTGGGACACCGTGTTCAGGGTACAAGACACTGGAGTCCTGCAGGTACCCCTCCTCGTTTATCAACAGGCAGTTCCGGACACCCACCTCTGGGTGGGGGGATGGTGTTGGCGACCCCACCTGCTCCCTCCGGCTCCGATGGGGAACAGGCATGTGGGAGCGATGGTGATGGTCTCCCCCTTCAGACCCCCCCAGGTCCACCTGGTAGTGACCCACAGCTCCGTAGCTCAGCCCCCCCAGATGAGACGGAGAACCAGGAAGCCTATCCAGCCCTTCCACGTCTAGACGATGGCCTCCTCCACCACCAGCACCGCCGTAACCAGATTTCTCAAAGCCACCCCCCAGAGCCTCCATGCTGTAACGGGGTTGGAAGAGAGGTTGGCCGGGGTCCGCTGGGTTTCCCTCTGGGCCTGGTGGTTCAGGCCCCTGGTCTAGACCGGATCCCCAGTCAGCCTGGCACTGCTGCAGCTCCTGCTCACTGAAACTCTTATTGGGCCCCGAGACGTCTGAACCATCGGCACCTGAAAACACAGGGGACATGAGTCATTAGAAGCATTAATATTTAAGACATTAGAACTAGTAGAAACAGTAGTAGAGTAACTGTAATGTTACATGTGTATGTAACAGTATAACTTTAGTACGTCCCCTCGCCCCGACACGGGCGCGAACCAGGGACCCTCTGCACACATCAACAACGGTCGCCCACGAAGCATCGTTAACCCATCGCTCCACAAAGGCCGCGGCCCTTGCAGAGCAAGGGGCAACACTACTTCTAGGTTTCAGAGCAAGTGACGTAACTGATTGAAACGCTAGTAGCGCGTACCCGCTAACTGGCTAGCCATTTCACATCCGTTACATGTACTTACAGCTTCAAGTTGACTTTACATGTGTAATAATGAATACATTTGGAATGACACAGCATATTATAAGTTACTCTTCTTATCATTCTCTTAAACCTAAAGGTAGGCAATTGTCTATGTTATGTTTGTTGTAAACAACCCACCGTCCAGGCTGACACCCCATCTCTCCCGTAGCTCAGTGTTGTGGAGAGGCTCCTCTTTCAGCAGACTGTCCAGCTTCTGACCTGTGACCTCTGTGGACTGGAAGAGCAAATGAATGAGTCGATTCTGACTAAATGATGGATAAACTGACAGTGACTGAATAGAGCTGACATGGTTCTACATTCAGAATTCTCCTCAGGGACCCCCAGACATCTCACAACTTTGTCATAGCCCTGAACTAGCATACCTGATTAGAGTAGTGAAAGGCTTGATGATTCGTTGACAATTTCAATCAAGTGTTTAAGTTCTGGAACAGTTCAAATATGAGGAGAGGTTTGACAAAGGCTGCCCAATTATTCCTGACAGACTATCTGTTCTAATATGTTTTCTGAAATATATTTCTACCTGAACGTCCTGTTACACTGCACCCTCCACCCTTCACAGGTGTTTAGTCCCCTAGATACCTCAGAGGTTCTCCTAAGGCTGGTGGCCTCAGCCTCCAAATCATGGAAGGCTGTTTCCCCGGCCACTCCCCCACAGCTGCTCCACTCCTCCCCTGGTACCTTCTCCTGCTTCAGGCCACATCCCCTCTCTGCACCTTGCCACAGGTAAACAAAGAGAACATTTTATTTACGTAAAAGGAAAGGTGAACGCAACATTGTGGATGCTGTGAAGTCTTTTTTGCATCAGTGCAGATGAAGGAAAGGAGGCCTCTTATTGAGATACCACTAACTCCTTTCTTAAACCAATACTGCCTGATCACCAAAGTATGAAAGGTACAGATTACATCAGTCACACTTCAGAGTGATTCCTCCATATTGACTTTAGATGTGTCTCTCCTCACCTGTCTGTGAGTTTCCAGAGTTTCCACCTTCCTCATCAGCTCTCCCACAGTCCTCACACTTCCCCCTCTGGCCTCCCTCTCTGTCCCTCTCCCTTCCTCTGTTCTCCGACCGCTGTAGCCTCTTCTTCAGCGACTCGACCTGCTCACGGCTCCGGGACACCTCCTCCAGGAAGCCGTCCTCCACCAACCTGGTGATCTCATATATGGCTGACTTTAGGACCGTCTCCATGACTCCCGAGAGCTGGGTCTGGAATGTGAGGACGAGGTTCTCCGACATACTGCTTGTGTGTGTGTGTCTTTTTCACAGATCAATTCACAGTGGGATCTGCACCAAGCATCTGTGCTTGTGGGAGCAAATCAGGACTGTGTGTGTGATCCTAAAGTGAATCTCTTCAGATAGCCCTATTATTCAGAACAAGTGGGTAGAAATATGCCATGTCCATCACTGACACATCGCGTATCTGTTTCTCTGTCAACAAGTGACAGCTCCTCCCAGCTCGCTAACAACCAAGTGGCGAAGACAGTCCAGCGTAAAATAGTGCAACAAAGGTTCAATAAAACGGTCAAATTGCAAGGTTCACAATGTAACAGTTGTCTGGGGTCGTATCCAGCTTGCTAAAGAAAAATAGCTAGCTAGCTAACATGCTACTACTAGCCGTGTTACTAGTCAATAAAGGGATATTTTGCACCATAAGGTATTATTGATTCAAATCGTTACCAAAAAGCTGAAATCACTTGCTGAGCATGGGGGTTGGTCGTTTTTTCCAGATAATATACGGTCTGGTGGGGGGGATGAATCACTTCCGTGTAGATTTCCTGTAAATAATTTCCACAATAAATAGCCTAATAATCAGTATCCGAATTTTATAATAATAGACATATTATATTTTGAACCTTATTTACAGTAAACGTAAAAACATACAAAGGTTTTCTTCAAATAAATGTCGTCTTCTCTCTCCAGTAAGGAGCGTTCCAATATAGATTGTCCCACTACCCGATTCGTAGGTTTGTTTCCGGAAGTCCTGTTGTTTTGTGGATGCTTTTTGTGTTGACTCTGTAGCTAATTACCTAACTACCATAACCTTGTTTTCTCTCAATACCTCTGGCATTTATATTTATTCGAATAGCTTCATATACAGTAAATGCTACAACTTAAATCTCGAAATGATAAACAATGTTATTAGGACCGTCATGGAGAGAGACAACTTCCAACAGTAGCTAGCTTTGCTAGCCTGCTAACGTAAGCTAGATAGCTTCCTAGCCTTTTGCTAGACTGGTTCGCAACACTGACTCACCTGAACAAAAGTAGCTAAACGTTACCAACTGTTAACTGTAGCTAGCTACTCATAGACCTTTTTCCATGATGTCTGAAGCCATCGTAACCTTCCAGTCTCAGCTCTCCGGAGTCATGGAGACGGTATTCAAGGCTGCTATGTACGAGATCACCAGGCTGGTGGAGGATAGCTTCCTCAAGGAGGTTTCCCGGAGCCGGGAGCAGGTCGAGTCACTGAAGAAGCGGCTGCAGTGGTCGGAGAACAGACGCAGGGATAGGGACAGAGAGGTAGGCCGGAGGGGGAAGTGTGCCGACTGTGGGAGAGCCGACGAAGAAGCCGAGGAGAGAAGCTCTGGAACCTCACAGACAGGTGAAGAGAGAGAGAAATCTGAAGACAGTATACAGTGCTATCAGAAAATATTCATACCCCTTGACTTATTCCACATTTTGCTATGTTACATCCTGAATTAATGGATTAAGTTTATATTTTTCTCACCCATCTACACACAGTACTCCATCATGACAAAGTGATAACATGTTTTTAAAAAATGGTTGCAAATACAGAAATATCCAATATGCATACGCAGTCAAACCCTTGAGCCAATACTTTGTAGAAGCACCTTTGGCAGTGATTACAGCTGTGAGTCTTTGTGGGTACGTTTCTAAGAGCTTCCCACACCTGGATTGTGCCACATTTGCCCATTTATTATTTTTTAAAGTTCTTAAAGCTTTGTCAAATTGGTTGTTGATCATTGCTAGACAATAATTTTCAGGTGTTGCCATAGATTTTCAAGTACATTTCAGTCAAAACTGTAATTTGTCCACAGGGACATTCACTGTCTTGCTAAAAACTCCGGTGTTGATTTGGCCTTGTGTTTTAGGTTATTGTCCTAATAAAAAGTGAATTCATCTTCCAGTGTCTGGTGGAAAGCAGACTGAACCATGTTTTCCTCTAGGATTATGCATGTGCTTAGCTCCGTTTAGTTTTTATCCTGAAAAACTCCCCAGTCCTGAACAATTACAAGTATACCCATAGCATGATGCCACTATGTTTGAAAATATGGAGAGTGGTACTCAGTAATGTGTTGAATTTTCCCAAAACATAACACTTTGTATTCAGGACATAAAGTGAATTGCTTTGCCATTCTTTTTTGAAGTATTACTTTAGTGCCTTGTTGCAAACAGGATGCATGTTTTGGAATATTTTTGTTCTGTTCAGTGCCTTGTTGCAAACAGGATGCATGTTGTGGAATGTTTTTATTCTGTACAGGCTTGCTTCCTTTTCACTCTGTCAATGAGGTTAGTATTGTGAAGTAACTCTAATGTTCTTGATCCATCCTCAGTTTTCTTCTATCACAGCCATTAAACTCTGTTTTAAAGTCACCATTGGCCTCATGGTGAATTCCCTGAGCAGTTTCCTTCCTCTCAGGCAACTGAGTTAGGAAGGACACCTGTATCTTTGGGTGTGTTGTGGAAATTATCACTAAGGACCCCAAAGTCAAGCTTAAATGAATTTATGTTTATTCAAGCCAGCGGAGAGATTACAGACAAACAGCACTTTGTGTGGAAGTTAGTCAGAAGCTCTGTTGAGGTATTTCCCCCTCAGCATATTTATACTATCACTACTTGTTACACAAAGATAGCCAAGTACATCGTTTCTCAGCGAAGTGTTTTCTCCCAGAGACCGGCTGCTCAGGAAGAAAACACCTGGCAACCACAGAGTCTGGGTATTCAGACAATAATTCCACTCCCGCTGAGCTGACCTTGTGAGAGTGTTAGCAGTTGATGTTATTCTTCAGTAACACTAACTCCAAAGCAAATCAGGGGGAGAAAAATATATTTATTTGAGAAGGACAAATCATAGATGTTATGCTGGGAGGTAGATGTTCAGTCTCCCCTGTCCTCAGCTTTTCTCCACAGAACAAAGAAACAGGATGCCACTTATAACACCCCACCCTAGCCTGGGGTTGACCAATCAGAAGTCCTTGCAGTACAACTGGGCCAATGGCCAAATAACAAGTATCCTGCTCCAGACTCAATGTACAGACCAATGAAAACATGGCACACGTAGCTCTGAGTTCAGGACTGACATTCAACAGATTCTAAATAGCTGTTGAACTGAAAACCAACTATTTCTGTTGACAATTCCCTATTGACAATTAAGTCTAGTCCTCTCGTCCTCTCATCCCCTGCGTTGTGTATTTATCTTCAAAATATTCTTATAAGAGCAAACCTCAAATACCCTGTCTGTCTAGGGTGGGCACATTTCTAAGTATGCAGCAGGTAAAACATGTATGATAAGTGTGAGAGACTGTAATCAGAAAAAGACAGTAAAATTCCACTACAGGTGTATTGTTACACCATCCAAAGTTTAATTAATTACTTCACCATGCTGAAAGGGATATTCAATGTCTGCTTTGTTTATTTTCCCCATCTATCAATAGGTGCTTTTCTTTGCGAGGCATTGGAAAACCTCCCTGGTCTTTGTGGTTGAATCTGTGTTTGAAATTCACTGCTCGACTGAGGGACCTTACAGATTATTTTATGGTTGGGTACAGAGAGGAGGTAGTCATAAAAAAAAAACTGTTAACACTGTTATTGCACACAGAGTGAGTCCATGCAACTTATTATGTGACTTGTTAAGCACGTTTTTACTCCAGAACTTATTTAGGTTTGCCATAACAAGGGGTTCAATACTTATTGACTCAAGACATTTCAGATTTTCATTTTTTATTAATTTGTAAACATTTAGAAAAACAATTTCATTTGACATGATGGGTTATTGACCCAAAAAATCTATATTTAATCCATTTTAAATGTAGGCTGCAACACAACAAAATGTGGAAAAAGTCAAGGGGTGTGAATACTTTCTGAAGGCACTGTATACAGTAATATATTGGTTATTGAACTACAGTAAGTTAAATGGATTTACACCCGATAACAAATTTACGGTAATGGAAATACATAATCGGTCGCTGATGTGTACTACACAGAAATGCATAATTATGGATATGAATGTCAATCTCTTCATGGTGATGTATCCTGAATAGGTACACAAAGGTAGAAATATGCAATATCATCCATTGCATGTACACTACCGTTCAAAAGTTTGGGGTCACTTAGAAATGTCCTTGTTTTTGAAAGAAAAGCAAGTTTTAGTCCATTAAAATAACATCAAATTGATCAAAAATACAGTGTAGACATCGTTAATGTTGTAAATGACTATTGTAGCTGGAAACGGCAGATTTTTTATGGAATATCTACATAGGCGTACAGAGGCCCATTATCAGCAACCATCACTCCTGTGTTCCAATGGCACGTTGTGTTAGCTAATCCAAACTTTATCACTTTAAAAGGCTAATTGATCTTTAGAAACCCCTTTTGCAATTATGTTATCAGAATTGAAAACTGTTGTCCTGATTTAAAGAAGCAATAAAACTGGCCTTCTTTAGATGAGTTGAGTACCTGGAGCGTCAGCATTTGTGGGTTTAATTACAGGCTCAAAATGGCCAGAAACAAAGCACTTTCTTCTGAAACTCATCAGTCTATTCTTGTTCTGAGAAATGAAGGCTATTCCATGCGAGAAACTGCCAAGAAACTGAAGATCTCGTACAACGCTGTGTACTACTCCTTTCACAGAACAGCGCAAACTGTCTCTAACCAGAATAGAAGGAGGAGTGGGAGGCCCCGGTGCACAACTGAGCAAGAGGACAAGTACATTAGAGTGTCTAGTTTGAGAAACAGATGCCTCACAAGTCCTCAACTAGCAGCTTAATTAAATAGTACCCGCAAAACACCAGTCTCAATGTCGACAGTGAAGAGGCGACTCCGGGATGCTGGCCTTCTAGGCAGAGTTCCTCTGTCCAGTGTCTGTGTTCTTTTGCTCAATATTTTATTTTTATTGGCCAGTCTGAGATATGGATTTTTGTTTGCAACTTTGCCTAGAAGGCCAGCATCCCGGAGTCGCCTCTTCACTGTTGACGTTGAGACTGGTGTTTTGCTGGTACTATTTAATGAAGCTGCCAGTTGAGGACTTGTGAGCCTTAATTTCTCAGAACAAGAATAGACTGATGAGTTTCAGAAAATGTTATTTGTTTCTGGCCATTTTAAGCCTGTAATCGAACCCACAAATGCTGATGCTCCAGATACTCAACTAGTCCAAAGAAGGACAGTTTTATTGCTTCTTTAATTAGAACAACAGTTTTCAGCTGTGCTAACATAATTGCAAAAGGTTTTCTAATGATCAATTAGCCTTTTAAAATAATAAACTTGGATTAGGTAACACAAGGTGCCATTGGAACACAGGAGTGATGGTTGCTGATAATGGGCCTCTGTACGCCTATGTATTCCATAAAAAATCTGCCGTTTCCAGCTACAGTAGTCATTCACAACATTACCAATGACCATACTGTATTTCTGATCAATTTGATGTTATTTTAATGGACCACAAATTATATTTTCTTTTAAAAACAAGAACTTTTCTAAGTGACCCCAAACTTTTGAACGGTAGTGTATTATTCTAATGAGCTCCGCCACCAAACAAAACCAAATTTGATTGGTCCGGAATGGCCCAAATCTGAACCAATCATAGACGTCTATGTTTCACAGGTTTTGACGTCATTACAGCACAGTAGAGTACAGTACAGAGAGAGAGTTCAGTACAGTAAAGTATCGTATTTTTTATTTAACTAGGCTAGTCAGTTAAGAAAAAAAATTGTATTTACAATGATGGCCTACCAGATGGCAAAAGGTATTCTGCGGGAACAGTGGCTGGGATTAAAAATAAAATAAAAATATAGGCCAAAACACACGTCACGACAAGAGAGACACCATAACACTACATAAAGAGAGACCTAAGACAACAACATAGCATGGCAGCAACACATGAAAACACAGCATGGTAGCAACACAACATGACAACAACATGGCAGCAGCACAACATGGTAACAGCACAAAACATGGTACAAAAATGATTGGGCACAGACAACAGCACAAAGGGCAAGAAGGTAGAGACAATAATACATCACGTGAAGCAGCCACAACTGTCAGTAAGAGTGTCCATGATTGAGTCTTTGAATGAAGATATTGAGATAAAACGGTCCAGTTTGAGTGTTTTTTTGCAGCTCGTTCCAGTCGTTAGCTACAGCGAACTGAAAAAAGCAGCGACCCATGGATGTGTGTGCTTTGGAGACCTTTAACAGAGTGTGACTGGCAGAACAGGTGTTATATGTGGAGGATGAGGGCTGCAGTAGGTATCTCAGACAGGGGGGGGGGGGGGGTGAGGCCTAAGAGGGTTTTATAAATAAGCATCAACCAGTAGGTCTTGCGACGGGTATACAGAGATGACCAGTTTACAGAGGAGTATAGAGTGCAGTGATGTGTCCTATAAGGAGCATTGGTGGCAAATCTGATGGCCGAATTGTAAAGAACATCTAGCCACTCGAGAGAACCCTTACCTGCCGATCTATAAATGATGTCTCCGTAATCTACCATGGGTAGGGTGGTTATCTGAATCAGGGTTAGTTTGGCAGCTGTGATGAAAGAGGAGCGGTTATGATAGAGGAATCCAAGTCTAGATTTAACCTTTGCTTGCAGGTTTGATATGTGCTGAGAGAAGGACAGTGTACTGTCTAGCCATACTCCCAAGTACTTGTATGAGGTGACTACCTCAAGCTCTAAACCCTCAGAGGTAGTAATAACACCTGTGGGAAGAGGGGCATTCTTCTTGCCAAACCACATGACCTTTGTTTTGGAAGTGTTCAGAACAAGGTTAAGGGTAGAGAAAGCTTGTTGGACACTAAGAAAGCTTTGTTGTAGAGCATTTAACACAAAATCCAGGGAGGGGCCGACTGAGTATAAGACTATCATCTGCATATAAATGGATAAGAGAGCTTCCTACTGCTTGAGCTATGTTGTTGATGTAAATTGAGAAGAGTGTGGGGCCTAGGATTGAACCTTGGGGTACTCCCTTGGTGACAGGCAGTGGCTGAGACCGCAGATGTTCTGAATTTATACACTGCACTTTTTGAGAGAGGTAGTTAGCCCTCCGAGACACCAATACTCCATAGCCAGCCCAAAGGAATGGAATGGTCTACCGTATTAAAACCAAGTCAATAAAAATAGCAGCACAACATTGCTTAGAATCAAGGGCACTGGTGACATCATTTACAACCTTTAAGGTTGCAGTGACACATCCATAACCTGAGCATATAGAATACTATAGACATCAAGAAAGCCAGTCAGTTGATTATTGACAAGTTTTTCCCAACACTTTTGATAAACAGGGCAAAATAGAAATTGGCCTATAACAGTTAGGATCAGCTAGATCTCCCCCTTGAAGTAAAGTACGCACCATGGCTGCCTTCCAAGCAATGGGAACCTCCCCAGAGAGGAGATAGAGGTTAAAAAGGTCAAGAGATGTTCTTGGCGATGATAGGGGCATCTACCTTAAAGAAGAAAAGGTCTAAACCATCTGAACCAGATCTCTGGGGTCAAGTTTAAGGAGATCCTTTAGCACCGCGGTCAGCCTGCAGGGAGAAACTTTGTAGCGGGGCAGGGGGAAAAGAGGGAGGAGCATCAGGGATAGTCACATTAGAAGGGGTGGGAGATGAGGAAATGTTGGACGGGCAAGGAGGCATGGCAGAGTCAAATAGGAATCCTGACTTAATGAAGTGGGGATTAAAGAGCTCAGCCATGTGCTTCTTGTCAGTAACAACCACGTCATCAACATTAAGGGACATGGGCAGCTGTGAGGAGGGGGGTTTATTCTCCAGGTCTTTAATTTGCCAGAATTTATTGGGGTTAGACCCACAGAGAGTGAACTGCTCCTTAAAGTAACTAACTTTGGCCTTCCTGATAGTCTGAGTGCACTTATTTCTAATTTGCCTGAACAAGAGCCAGTCACCCTGAGTATGCGTGTGCTGAGCGATTTGCCAAATGGAATTCTTGAGGTGGAATAATTCTGCCAGATCACGGTCGAACCAGGGGCTGAACCTGTTTTTAATTCTCATATTCTTCATGGGCACGTATTTGTTAACGGTACCACTGGAAAAGATTTAAAAAAGAAGGTCCAAGCGTCTTCGACAGAGGGGATCAAGCTGATTCTACACCAAATTACAGTGGCCAGATCATGAAGGCAGGCTTGCTCATGAACGTTTTTTAGCAAGCGTCTATGACAAGTCAGGACAGGTCGTTTCACTGAGCAGCCATTATGAACACAGGCTGTAAAACAGTGATCACTAAGGTCATTACAGAAAAAAAACAGACTGATACCTATCAGGATTATTTGTAAGGATAACATCAAGGAGAGTAGCTTTTCTGGGTGTTTGGAGTCATACCTTGTGGGATTGGTAATAATCTGAGAAATATTTAGGGAGTCCCATTGCTTTAGGACTTGATCAGGTGGTTTAAGCATGTCCCAGTTTAGGTCACCTAGCAGGACAAATTCAGACTTAGTGTAAGGGGCAAAGAGAGAGACTTTCAATTGATCAATTTTAGGTAATAAGCTTCTAGTGTTAACGTGCAGAAAACCCAGGCTTTTACGAGAGCAGAAATCAATGAAGCAGATATCAGAATTGGGGCTAGCAACAGTAGATGGGTCAGGGTGTACTGTACATGCATATTTCCAGATATAATCAGCAGTAATACAATCAGGGCACGGCAGAGGACAGGGAGAGCTCTTCAGTGTTGATTTCATAACATTTGAATGTGCATTAGATGGCAACAAGATCATATTGTACAGCAATTTCATCAGGTAACATGAATACAAAAGGTGGTTAGAATAGTAGAGTAAATTTAGTACAGTAAGTTAGAATAGGATGGGAGGCCAAGAGTCCGTGTAACCAATAGAGAGTCAGAGTCCTGAGTGTGGGAACAAACAGACTGTTCCACGGTTGGGTAAATAAGCAAGTTCATAGTCAAAAAAGCACGCAGGAGTCATGAGGCAAATAGCACAAAGCACAGGTGATAAATATAACAACTTGGGGCTAGCTATTGTAAGTTCAGAGTCACTCGCCTCAACAGTGCATGTGCGCTGGAGGCGAGCGAAAGCTCTGGAGAGAGGGGGGAGTGCGGCGGGGGTACCTATACCAGACGGGGAGACAGGGCAGAGCTGACGGTGAACAGATCGCCAGGTGGAATCCAAGCAGCAGTGCAGCAGGCAACGGGAGTAGGTGTCACACCCACTTGGGAGAAGCTTTTTTCGGGAGGCAGATTCCTTGTAGAAAATCCCAGCTAGCTAGCTAACGTAGCTAGCAAGTCTCTCTCCGTCTTTTCCATGTGGAAAAGGAGGTCGTTAGCTAGCTATTGTTACTTTTTTTTATTGTACAGTATAGTACATTATACTACTCTAGTCTGCTCTACTGTAGTGAAATGTACTGTACTGAACTTTGCTCTTTACTGTACTGTCCAAACTTGTGAAACATAAACGTCTATGATTCGTTGTAGATTTGGACATTAGAATAATAACCACCAATCATGGACGTCTATGTTTGGGCCAAATCAAGGCTGTAGATGTTGAAATCATGGCCGGACCAGCCCCCAAAATGACGTCTGTGGACGTTAAAATCAAGGCCAGGGCGGACTGACCATATTTCAACTACTTTTCAAAATCCATGGACGTCCGGTGTTCAGTGGGTGAGGATGTTGGTTACAGTAAATGGAAAGAGAGGGGGCTCATGGGTAGGTGTCAGTAAGAGCCGGGAGAGGTAACAGAAACTGGAGAGAGAAGAGGCAGCGACTGAGAGGGAGGGGTTGTCCAGACTGTTTACACACTTGCTTTGACAACCAGACGACAGAAAGAAAGAAAACAGTTATGAGCTGAACATAACAGTATGTCAGTGGAAGAGAGGACAGTAGAACATAACAGTATGCCAGTGGAAGGGAGGACAGTAGAACATAACAGCATGTCAGTGGAAGAGAGGACAGTAACAGGAGACACCATGAGCTGAACATAACAGTATGTCAGTGGAAGAGAGGACAGTAGCAGGAGACCCTATGAGCTGAACATAACAGTATGTCAGTGGAAGAGAGGACAGTAGCAGGAGACCCTATGAGCTGAACATAACAGTATGCCAGTAGAAGGGAGGACAGACTATGATTACCAAATGTAGCCAATTCAATTGGAGTATCAGTAATTCTGATACTGATTTGGTAACAGAATAACGAGTTTTAATCACTTAATAATTCAGAAACAAATTGGTATCATTAAAAACATGAACTAATTGGTAGGTATACCATTACTTGTAACTTCTGTGAACTTTCATTATCCTCCCTCATGAGGGACAGAAATTAGAACATATCTTAAACATATGTGGGTTTTTGGTTACGGAATTACAAGGCAAAGTTTCTTAAACTTACAGAAGGCAAATCATTTCTCCAAAACTAAATATGTGTTTATTACTTGACAGGGGTCTTTACTTCAACATTATTGTGTTCTGATGTATTTCTGATACCTTAAGACTTTTTCCTGTTAGATGTTTTCTAAGATCCCTTTTCTGTCTTTTTGATCAGAAATCAAAGCCTTTACTCAGGCCTCATTTTTTAATGGAAAATGGTTCAAAAGTATCTAGGCTTTCATTTCCCCCAAATGTAGACTCTTAACTTTCATTTGACATGCTCCTATGAACTTTACATGTTGGTGCTCATGGGTACTTTTACATGGAAATGGCCATATGGAGGCTGCTGTATTGTGTACCTTTCATACTTTGGTGATCACTGATCAGACAGTATTGGTTTAAAAAAAGAGTCAAAGTCCTGGCTGGTGGTGGCATCTTAATAAGATGTTTCCTTTCCTTCGTCTGATGTGAGGAGACTCCATTATCCACAATGTTACTTTCCTTTTACTCCAAATGAAATGTTCTCTTTGTTTACCTGTGACCAGGTGTGGAGAGGGGGCGTGGCCTGAAGCAGGAGAAGGTACAAGGGGAGGAGTGGAGCAGCTGTGGGGGCGTGGCCAGGGAAACAACCTTCAATGATCTGGAGGAGGCTGAGGCCACCAGCCCTAAGAGAACCTCTGAGGTAGGTAGGGGACTGACTAAACACATGGAGGCTGAGGCCACCAGCCCTAAGAGAACCTCTGAGGTAGGTAGGGGACTGACTAAACACATGGAGGCTGAGGCCACCAGCCCTAGGAGAACCTCTGAGGTAGGTAGGGGACTGACTAAACACATGGAGGCTGAGGCCACCAGCCCTAAGAGAACCTCTTGTATCTACTAAACACCTTGGAAGAGTGGAGGGTGCAGTGTTACAAAATGCTCAGTTAGAAATATATTTTTAAGAACATATTAGAATTGTGAGGAAGAATTGGGCAGCCTTTTTCAAACCTCTCCTCATATTTGAACTGTTACAGAACTAAAACACCTGATTCAACTTGTCAACGAATCATCAAGCCCTTCACTACTTGAATCAGGTATGCTAGTTCAGGGCTACGATAAAGTTGTGAGATGTCTGGGGGTCCCAGAGGAGTATTCTGAATATAGAACCATCATGTCAGCTCTATTCAGTCACTGTCAGTTTATCCATCATTTAGTTAGAATCATTTGCTCTTCCAGTCCACAGAGGTCGGAGGTCAGAAGCTGGACAGCCTGCTGAAAGAGGAGGCTCTCCACAACACTGAGCTACAGGAGAGATGGGAGTTCTGCCTGGATGGTGAGTCAGGAGTGTACAACAAATATAACACAGACAATTGCCTACCTTTTATGATGATGAGAATGATAACAAGAGTAACTTTTATAGTATGCTGTGTCATTTAAAATGTATTCATTATTATACATGTAAAGTCAACTTGAAGCTATAAGTAAACATTTAACATTACAGTTACTCTACTACCGTTTCTAGTAATTATAATGTCTTAAATATTAATGCTTCTAATGCCTCATGTCCCCTGTGTTTTCAGGGGCTGATGGTTCAGACGTCTCGGGGCCCAGTAAGAGTTTTATTCAGCAGGATCTACAGCGGTGCCAGGATGACTGGGGGTCCGCTCTAGACCAGGGACCTGAACCACCGGGCCCCGAGGGAGAGGCAGAGGACCACACCGACCCTCTCTACCGCCCTCGTTACAGCATGGAGGACCTTGGGGGCGCCTTTGAGAAGTCTGGTTACAGTGGTGATGGTGGTAGCGACCATCTTCTAGACATGGAAGGGCTGGATAGGCTTCCTGGTTCTCCGTCTCGTCTGGGGGCGCTGAGCTACGGAGCTGTGGGTCACTACCAGGTGAACCTTGGGGGGTCTGAGGGGGGAGACCATCACCATCGCTCCCACATGCCTCGCCCCCATCAGAGCCGGAGGGAGCAGGTGGGGTCGCCAACGCCATCCCCCCACCCTGAGGTGGGAGACCGGAACTGCCTGTTGATAAACGAGGAGGGGTACCTGCAGGACTCCAGTGTCTTGTACCCTGAACACGGTGTCCCAGAGTCGGGTAACAGAGCTGGCCACAGGGGGCTAACCTCCATCCACTCTGGAAGCTCAGCCCACAACAACACAGAGAGCCTGTATGGTGCTGCTGGCAACTTTGGACACTCTTTAAACCTCAGCGATCATTCACAAGAGCAGGTAAAAGGAGGAGGGGGGAGGCGTCATGCCTGCAATCAATGTACCATGACCTTCCCAGACTTTGGTTCCCTCAAGTCCCACAAGCAGACACACAAAACTGGTAGAGAGTCAGGATCTGGGCCTCCATACTCCTGCACCCAGTGCGGTAAGACCTTCACCCAGGCCTGCAACCTCAAGGTCCACCAGCGGGTTCACCAGGCAGAGGGACTCCACCTCTGCAGCCACTGCGGCAAGGGCTTCACCTCCTTCTCCGACCTGAAGAGGCACAAGTGCAGCCAGACGACAGACAAGCCCTACTGCTGCTCCATCTGTGGGAACAAATTCAGTCGGCTCTGGAACCTCAAGCTGCATCAGCGCATTCACACGCAGGAGAAACCCCACCGCTGCACTATGTGTGACAAGAGCTTCACACGCGCAGACATTTTGAAAGTGCACCTGCGCATCCACACCGGGGAGAGACCTTACTGCTGCGCTGTGTGTGGACTCCGCTTCAAACGACTGGACCATCTGAAGTTGCACCAGCGCAAACACAGGCCGGAACTCCTGAACTGAATTTTTTAAAACATTTTTGTTCTTTAGCATATGCTTTTATCCAAAGCGACTTACTTTTAGTGCATTCATCTTATGATAGGTTGGTTCGTTATTATTTTATTGGACATTGAGAAAAAAAATGTTTTTGATCAATTGTTTATTAATAAGGACATTGAAAATATGAGCTGTTGGAAATCTAACCATGTGTTGAATAAGAATGTATGCCTTAAATGATAGACTGTCTGTGAATTGTCTGTCATAATGACCATGCCAACCTACCAAACATTAGAATAATACTGCTTTCATGACAAGTCTGCAGTGGTGTAAATTACTTAAGGAAAAATACTTTAAAGTACTACTTAAGTAGATTTTTGGTGTATCTGTACTTTACTATTTACGTTTTTTACAACTTTTACTTTTACTTCACTACATTCTTAAAGAAAATAATGTACTTTTTACTCCATACATTTTCCCTGACACCCAAAAGTACTTGTTACATTTTGACAGGAAAATGGTCCAATTCACGCACTTATCAAGAGAACATCCCTGGTCATCCCTACTGCCTCTGATCTGACGGACTCACTGAACACAAATGCTTTGTTTGTAAATTAATGGCAGAGTGTTGTAGTGTGCCCCTGGCTATCTGTAAAAAAAATACTAATAATAATAATAGTTGTGCTGTCTGGTTTGCAAAATATAAGGTATTTTAAATTATTCATACTTTTACTTTTGATACTTAATTACATTTGAGCAATTCCGTTTACTTTTAATACTTAAGTATATTTAAAACCAAATACTTTTAGACTTTTACTCAAGTAGCATTTTACTGGGTGACTTTCAGTTTTACTTGAGTCATTTTCTATTAAGGTATCTTTACTTTTACTCAAGTATGACTTTTGAGTACTTTTTCCCACCACTGCAAGTCGGAAACTGGGAACCTCAGAGGTAAAATTAAGTTATTTGCATAGAGCTTCCTATTGGTTGATTTTGATACTTTCCAAGTGGGAAACTTGGGTATCATCTTTCTACAACGAGTTCCAAGTTGTACATTTCTGAGTTTCTTAGTTCCGACTTGTCATGAATGCAGCATATGCCTCATATTTTCTGTTCATCAAGCTTGCTTTCTACCCCAGTCACTAACCATACTGTAACCATGCATTTTCTTCCTGTACATAATACTTTGTTAACTGAATGAATTGAACCTGAATTGCTGTAATTGTCTTTTATGTACAATACATATTTTGCTCCCATGTAGTCGGTGAATATATAATTCCTTAAAGACATGCTACTGACCTTTGGCGACTACTAAGTATTTTTTAAACCTCCCGCTTTGGGCTGGATGTGTCAATCTGTAGTTCATACATGCAAAATCTATGATCGGAATTACTGTCTAACCTCAATTAGCCACGAAATCCCAAGTTTGAAAATGACTGTTTTTCTGGAAGCTGTGCTGGTCCTTTTTCCCTAACATTTTCAACACATGCATAAGCCATATAGCATTTCGAGTTTAGCCAATGAGCTTCAGTCCCCCTGCCATTTGAGTGACAGCTAGCAAGATGAACACATAGCAAAGCGAGAGATCAATGACATGGTGACATATCTGCACATATGTGATGTAGTACGCAATTATCGGATCCACTTTTGGCTCGTGAGGGCTACTTTCAGAACTTCTTGGTAAAGTGTACAAAAGTACCAGATAATCCCTTTAATTCCATTGGTAAATATGTTTTTAACTATTTGTATAGCTTACAACTATATTTTCACCATAGACGAAGTGAAGTAATTATCGAAGTAATTCTCTACCCCACAAATATGTATAATTTGGCGCAAACCAAAGGTTTCACTTGTTCTATTAACGCGTTTCATAAAACGTTCCCTTACCCTGCGGACATTGATCACGCAGGGCCACCGTACAGCAGAAGGGTGACGTGCGATTGAAAACAATCGAATTTCCGGAATCCATCGTCGATTAGCATGTTTTTTCGATTTCTTCAAATTAAACAAAAATCTCGAGACAACTACCCCATGCTCATGAGGTAATGTCAGCCTTTTGGTAATAACGTTTGTAATCAATAGTACTGTATGTTGCAAAATATCTCATTATTGACTTGTAACAAGGCTAGCACCGGTATCATGTTAGCTAGCTAGCTTTTTTTTTTTAGCAAGCCTGATACGACCCCATTTTTGTCTGATACCTTGTTTGTTACCTAGTCGAATTTTGCGATGTGACCGTTTTATTGAACCTATGTTGCACGCTTCTGCGCTGGACGGTCTTCGCCACTTGGTTGCTAGCTAGCTGGAGGAGCTGTCACTCTTATTGGTTAGAGAAACAGATACGTGATAGACATGGCATATTTCTACCCACTTTTTATAAATAATAGGGCTATCTGAAGAGATTCACTTTAGGATCTCACACACACACACACACACACAGTCCTGACAAGCACAGATGTTTGGGACAGATCCCACTGTGAATTGATCTGTGAAAAAGACACACACAAGCAGTATGTCGGAGAACCTCGTCCTCACCTTCCAGACCCAGCTCTCGGGAGTCATGGAGACGGTCCTAAAGTCAGCCATGTATGAGATCACCAGACTGGTGGAGGACGGCTTCCTGGAGGAGGTAAGACGTGGTCAACAGGAAGTGACACGGAGCCACCTGGAAGTGGAGTCTCTGCGGACCCTGCTGCAGCGGGCAGAGAGTCAGCTGAAGGATGTCAGTCAGAGGGCCAGGTGTGGAGACTGTGGCAGGACAGATGTCTACAATGAGGAAACAGACGACATACCTCCAGGTGTACAGGACAGTAAGTGGGGGCTTCCTTTGAGTCACAAAATACTTTTAGGTATAACCAAGGGTTAAATGGTGAATGTGTAGGTATTGCAACTGTTTCCAAAATGGGTTGCTTCTCCCTATGACAGTTTATAAATAGCTATGCTCATCTACCACTGTTCTTCCCCAGCCTAAGGTTGGTTCCCTCAACCACAATATAACCAATTAGCCTATACCTTTTGAGACATTATACTTTGAGTTCAGGGGGTGTATGTTATGCTGTTGTCTCATTAGTAGTGCTTTCATGAGTTGCACACCGTAGCAAAACGTTTTGCACCGTCCGTTTACTCCAAACGCTCTGGAACATGAGGTAAAAGCTCTTGAGTTCCATTCTGTTTTCAAACTGAAGTTGTAGTTCATTCTTTTTTAGTAGGGCAGCAGAGAGACATGCCATGAACTACAACATCGGTTTTTCTACGTTGTACCACTTATGAATTCACCGGCACACTAGTTGAATGTCTCTCCTGGGCCTGGTTCAGCAGCACACAATGTTGGCCAGCGTTCAGATAGAAATATATGATGTAGAACAAGCATACCTCTGGTATATAGAATAAGGAATCACGTCAGTTCGAGTCATTTAGGCATTTCTATCTGCAACGTTCTACAAAGTGTTCTTACCGAACATGGCCCTGTAGTCTCACTGGTTGTCACCTGTCTCCTCAGGTGTGCTTCAGCTGAGCGGGTGTGACCTGAAGCTGGAGGAGGAGCCAGAGGTCAGGTGGAGAAGCTGTGGACAGGAAACAGTGGAGTCGTCACAGGTAGCAGATAAACCAACTCCTCCAGCTCCCAGTCCTTCGCTGGTAGGCAGTGTTAAGGAGGAAGAAGGGGAGGAGGACATGGAGCCGTGGAGAATCAAGGTGGCCATACAGCCGTCTGCAGCTCACACCTACACAGATGAGCAGCTAGACTCACACACACTCGTTCAGATTACAGGAGACTCTATTGGGTTTCCTTCTGCGGACCCAGAGGCCCAACAGGTCACCCAGACACCCAGACTAGCAGGGCCATCTCAGAACCAGAGCAGAGGACCCAGCAATGATGGTGACAGAACGAGGAGTAGAGCCTCACCGGTGTGGATAGGCCGTAGAATATTAGACACGGATACTGACGTTCACAGACAAGCTCAGTCGAACCTACGACTGGTAAGAGAGCCTCTGTCGTCCTCTGAATCGGCAGAGGCGAAGCAGCTAGCTAGAGATTTCGCTTCCCCAACCAATCCCAGCACAGCGGTGGCCTCTGTCTCCTCCTCCTCATCAGGCTGTCATGTCTTCAGCTCTCTAAACTACAGGATTCTTTCCAAATATAAGCCCAGCGCTCAAACCCTGCCGCGCATGAGAGTATACAGGGATGCTGCCAAGCGGGGCGGCTACCCGATGTACAACAGGGGGACCGCCCAGGGAGGGCTCACCTCCTCCCCAACCCAACAACAAGGGAACCACCAGCATCACCACCCTGGGAGGCTGGCCCTCCGCTGCCCAGTGTGTGGTAAGGTCTTCCCCCATCCCAGTAGCCTTAAGGCCCACCAGCAGACCCACACGGGGGAGAGGCCGTTCATCTGCGCCCTGTGTGGCCGGAGCTTCACTAAGTTAAGCAACCTGAAGGCCCACCGGCGCGTTCACACTGGGGAGAGACCCTACAGCTGCTCGGACTGCAGCAAACGCTTCACACAGAAGTGCAACCTTAAGAGGCACCAGAGGATTCACATGGAGAACGATATATGATGTGGGTGGGGAGGAGTGTGTGTGGGTGTGGGGTGGGGTGGAGTGTATGGATGGGAAGGAGTGTGGGTGTGGGGAGGAGTGGGTGTGGGGAGGAGTGGGTGTGGGGAGGTGTGGGGAGGAGTGTGTGTGGGGAGGAGTGTGTGTGGGGAGGAGTGTGGAGGAGTGGGTGTGGGGAGGAGTGTGTGTGTGGGTGGGTGTGGGGAGGAGTGTGGAGGAGTGTGTGTGGGTGGGTGTGGGGAGGAGTGTGTGTGGGTGGGTGTGGGGAGGAGTGTGGAGGAGTGTGTGTGGGGAGGAGTGTGGAGGAGTGGGTGTGGGGAGGAGTGTGTGTGGGTGGGTGTGGGGAGGAGTGTGTGTGGATGTGGGGAGGAGTGTGTGTGGGTGTGGGGAGGAGTGTGCGCCAGGGGTGTTGGTTGTTAATTTGACCCATGTTATTGCATAAATAGTATATAGTTTGTTATTCCTTTATATCAATACTGTTGATATGAAGTTTAACATGATGTAGGATAGATAAGCTGTGTTTTCCCCCATGGTGTTGTCTACAGTTTTTATAATAATGTATAGTCATTTACATTTCTATAAGTGAATTGAAGTTTCTCTAGACCTAGTTCTCAGATGAATGTTCTACCATAGATGGCTAGTGTGGTAGCTAATTAACGCTTATCTTTTAAAATCTGAGCACATGACAATGCTCTATCCATGTTCTTCTGAGTGTCCCAAATCAAATGTAGGCCTATACAACATGTAATCGAATATGTACACCCTATTAAATGTAACATAAAAAAATACCTTGGTCAATGAACAATGGCTGCTGAGTGAATAAGGTCAATATTGCTTGTGAATGGAGATTGTTTTTGTATGAACTAAGTGGATAAAAAAAGAATACATCTTTATGAACAAAGATTTGTATGAGAACATACAGCATGGTTGCATTGTGAAATCAAAATCATAGCTGTACACTGTTCCCATTGGAAGTATAACATACAAGGGATGGATACAATAGTTTTATTTTATAAGTAAATGGGGTGACTGAAGAAATAGTTTTGGACTAAACTAGATACAGGCCGAGGATTTGTTTGTGGTTTTTAAGTCCAAATTAAAGCAGTCAAGCGTGTCCGATTTGTGTCATTTATTTGATTCAGTACTGTGTCGGGTATATTTTCTTCCCTGGTGTAGTGGTATGCTGGTATTCTACTTTTCTGGTCAAAAGTAGGGATAGGGTGCTATTTCACTGACCAGGACCCATAGGGCTCTGGTCAAAAGTAGTGCACTATATAGGTGTTAGGGCACCATTTTGGACTCACAAAATACATAAACAGGCATTTAAAGAGACTACTACCTCTGGTCCTGCAAACAGACCACTCCTGGACAATGCTGATTGTGTGGTTTGTGTCCACAGTATTAAGTTAAAGGTAGGCTTTTTTTTACTACTACTGGTAAATATAACGTTGTTAATATGTTTGTAGTTGTGATGAGAAATGTGCAGTGTAATGTATATCTCTTGGAAAACATAAATGCACGTGTTCCAGAGCTTAGATGCTGCTGACGCTTGACAGATCTTAAAACGCCTGGAAAGGTATTTGACGTATCAGCTAACCGCATCATACGGTATGTTACAGCAATTTGTCAGTCGATGACACATTCGATGGCGTGGCACGCAACCATTGGTTGTTGCGTCGCCTCGCCTTAGCTGTGGAATGGGACCTAAGATTTCTACTTGACTGTATATATAGATATCCTATGAAATTACTAGATGGGGTCTGTCATAATACTGCAAAGTTCCATACTGGGGCCAAATGGCAGCCATCTTGGTCAGGGAGAAATCCAAAACCAGTCGAATTGAAATTAATGGCAGTAGAGGCATACAGTAGGTGATGCATTTCCTGCTTTTACTTCAGCAAGAGAATAAAAGTAAGGCATATCAGAAGTTGTGTAATGGAATTATAGTCAATCTAAAATATTGCAATATAATTATAAATACATTTAATACAGGTTTATACCAATTTTCTGAATAAATAGCCTCCCAAATATATGTAAACAGACCATAAATGTATCAGATTTAGTTTTCTTGGAAAGCTGTGAGTGCTATTATATGATACAATATCAGTACTTGTTGCATTTACAACTTGTCTAAGTCCCATCATCAGCCAGCATATTGCTGTGGATTGACTGCGTTGTTTGAATGGAATGTTGGCATATTGGCAGTTCATTAGAAAAATGTATTGAATCATTCCTCTAAAACTGTCTGGCTAGCTGTCCTGTAGGATTTCACTCCAACCCTAATGTAGTACACGTGATTCTATTAATTAGCTGGTTGATAAACTGAATCAATGTAGTTACAACTGGGGTTGAAACGAAAACCTACAGGAAGAACAGCTCTCCAGGAACAGGGTTGGCCAGCCCTGGCATAGATAAATAAAGGAGAATTACCATTACTCATATTGACCACTAGAAGCTGCTATAAAACCGAAAATAAACTTTCTTGTGACTATATCACAAGCATAATATGGCATGACAAGTTTAAGGTGTGTGTGTGTGTGTTTGTTTGAGAATACACAATGTTGTTATGGTATTGTTAAGAAAAAAACACCTCACAAATCCATTCCAATTTCAAGTCACACCTAAAGTAATTCCATGCGTGTAGAGGAATATTTTGTACACCTCTATACATCATAGCGCAGTCCTTCTCTCCAGCGGCAGAATCAGGTTCTGACCACCACCAGAACCTACAGGGTAAACACCAGTCATACAGTTAGACTCTATGGTAAAAACATAATCCTGAAAAATATCAATGTTTTCAACTTGAATTGTTCAGAGGCTTTCTATAAGAGTAGTTGTATATATTACGCTTTGGTCAGTGGTGTGCCGTCCACCCATTTCCAGGTTCCCTGTGTCTCTCTGTCCGTCAGACCAATCCAGATCCATTGATCAAATGTAGTGAGAAATACCTTTGTTTAGAAAGATATATAACACCAGTCAAATGTTTGGACACACCTACTCATTCAAGGGTTTCTCTTTATGTTTACTATTTTCTACATTATAGAGAAATAGTGAAGACATCAAAACTATGAATGAGTTTTTCATGTCTTCATGGAATAGAATAGTGTTCATTTCTCAGAACAAGAATAGACTGACAAGTTTCAGAAGAAAGTTCTTTGTTTCTGGTCATTTTGAGCCTGTAATCGAACCCACAAATGCTGATGCTCCAGATACTCAACTAGTCTAAAGAAGGCCAGTTTTATTGCTTTTTTAATTAGCACAACAGTTTTCAGCTGTGCTAACATAATTGCAAAAGGGTTTTCTAATGATCATTTAGTATTTTAAAATGTTAAACTTGGATTAGCTAACACAACGTGCCATTGGAGCACAGGAGTGATGGTTGCCACAATAGCTATAGCTACAGCTACAATAGTCATTTACAACATTAACAATGTCTACACTGTATTTCTGATCAATTTGATGTTATTTTAATGGACAAAAAAAACAACTACATTTCTAAGTGACCCCAAACTTTGAACGGTAGTGTGTGTAAAAAATAAAATAGCATATCTTCAATGAAGATTGATCATATCCATCTCACCCCTTCCCTCCCGCTTTCTCTCTGTCTGTTGCTCTCTCTCTCTCTCTCTCTTTCCATCTCTCTCTCTCTCTCTCTCTCTCTCTCTGTCTGTTGCTCTCTCTGTCTCTCTCTCTCTCTTTCCATCTCTCTCTCTCTCTCTTTCCATCTCTCTCTCTCTCTCTCTCTCTCTCTCTCTCTCTCTCTCTCTCTCTCTCTCTCTCTCTCTCTCTCTGTCTCTCTCTCTCTCTCTCTTACAACATTTTGAATTGCTTTATTGGCATGACATAACAATGTTCATATTGCCAAAGCATACGTTGGAAATGGAATGATTCATTGACAATATTAACATCAATGACAATCAGTAGCAAAAATAACCAATGGTGGAGGGATGGGGCTGTATTTGAAATGGAAATCAGTAAGAAAATAAACATACGTACAACGGACAATAGCGTTAACAATAACAACACAATGGCATAGAAGACAAGCGCAGGTTGGTTGATCTCATGGCAGGCAGCAATGTAGTGCCCTGCCAACCCATAGATCTCTGCACCCCCCCAACAGGAAGGGAAGCTTCTTGTCATCTGAGGTCTTGAAAGACTTCACTTTTGATTTCAAAGTGATTTAATAACATATGTTTTCCCTCGAATACACTCTCGCTTACCTGTTCATCTTCGCTGTTAATGATCACCAGGTCTGCTCCTCTGCTCAGACAATCCTTTCTGGCGTAATTCCAGGTGTTCTTCACAGTGGAGTTGTAGTAACAGCTGCAGCCAAACTTCTGCCATCCTTCGGTACAGGTTTTCGCTGTTAACTGAACTTTAACAACACATTGCATTGCAATACAATCAATCAATTTCAGGACCTATACATCTAGTTACATCTAGTTACATCTAGTCAAACATTAGCATTTGGAAACAGTGCCAGGGATAATGAACCAAAACATGGATGGCTGTCATACCTTGTCCATAGACTGCTTACAGGGTAAGGAAACCAGTATGTTATTTTGCAATTTGAGTGAACTGTCCCTTTAATGCACCTAGTTGCAGGTTGTTATTTAGGTTAGGTACACAATGGATAGATTCAGTGGAGAGATATCACACATCACTCAGTTAGTTTAGTTGAACACAGCAAACAGTGAACCAGGCCCACAGGCAAATACAACATAACTACAGAAAGTAAAGCTCAATGGTCAATATTAGCCTTCCCCTTCAAATGCACAGATCATAATACAGCTAAACAATTCAATAACCGCTTGTGCTTCTACTTTGTTGGCCTCCAAGCTGTTTCAACAAGGAAACAAACAACAATAGTCTTTACATTACTCTTAGTTTATCAAAATGCTCATCCAACAATTCAGTAAAAACTCAACCGTTCCAGTTGTCAGCTTGGGGTCCAGCAGCAGCCTCTCCCTGATCCAGCTTGTGTCCAGAGCACAACACGTGCTCTTCTTTTATAGAAAGGGGAACAAGTCTGCTTAATCACTTCGTTAACCTGAAAGTAACCAGACAAAGGGAATCTATCCAGGAGCATATTCAATGCAATAGCAACACAGGGCTATCTTCACCCTGTTAGACTCCCCCTTTCCTTTCAGCTTCCTACAGATTTGTTTACTCTGTACATCAACATGTTCAGGAGCTCCAGGACTACAAACATGGGTCATTATAATGTCCAGACCATAGATTTTACACTTCACCCTTGCTCCAAGTGGATATTGAGGGTTGGGTAGGCTTAACCAGTGAGGATGCAATGGCAAAAGACACCACCGGGGCTCTCGTCTCTCTTAATGAATCTGATTGGTCGAGGAGTTTTTGAGTGACAGCTGGTTGAACCACTGAAAAGATCCTTGATTATCTTTTGGGACCCATGTAGGAGATCAACAGCCAAATATGAGCATTTGATATTGTGTTCATACTGTATGTAACTCGACAACAAAGACTGACTGTCAAAGATAATAAAGTAACTTGATTGGTGATACAGTAAACTCCTGATCCAGTGTGCTGTATGTAATGATGGTTCGGTACTGTTGAGAATCTTTGCACTAAATCGAAGCATGAAAATATCTGTAGCAAGTAAGAAGAATATACACTGCTCAAAAAAATAAAGGGAACACTTAAACAACACAATGTAACTCCAAGTCAATCACACTTCTGTGAAATCAAACTGTCCACTTAGGAAGCAACACTGATTGACAATAAATTTCACATGCTGTTGTGCAAATGGAATAGACAAAAGGTGGAAATTATAGGCAATTAGCCAGACACCCCCAATAAAGGAGTGATTCTGCAGGTGGTGACCACAGACCACTTCTCAGTTCCTATGCTTCCTGGCTGATGTTTTGGTCACTTTTGAATGCTGGCGGTGCTCTCACTCTAGTGGTAGCACGAGAAGGAGTCTACAACCCACACAAGTGGCTCAGGTAGTGCAGCTCATCCAGGATGGCACATCAATGCGAGCTGTGGCAAGAAGGTTTGCTGTGTCTGTCAGCGTAGTGTCCAGAGCATGGAGGCGCTACCAGGAGACAGGCCAGTACATCAGGAGACGTGGAGGAGGCCGTAGGAGGGCAACAACCCAGCAGCAGGACCGCTACCTCCGCCTTTGAACAGGAGGAGCACTGCCAGAGCCCTGCAAAATGACCTCCAGCAGGCCTATCAGAAGCGTCTAAAGCCATGACATAATTTTCTGGAATTTTCCAAGCTGTTTAAAGGCACAGTCAACTTAGTGTATGTAAACTTCTGACCCACTGAAATTGTGATACAGTGAATTATAAGTGAAATAATCTGTCTGTAAACAATTGTTGAAAAATTACTTGTCATGCACAAAGTAGATGTCCTAACTGACTTGCCAAAACTATAGTTTGTTAACAAGAAATTTGTGGAGTGGTTGAAAAACAAGTTTTCAGGACTCCAACCTAAGTGTATGTAAACTTCCGACTTCAACTCTATCTATCTATCCATCCATCCATCCATCCAGCCATCCAGACAGCCAGCCAGCCAGCCAGCCAGCCAGCCAATTTATCCAGCTAGCTAAGGTTAGCTACTTAGCTTGTCACTTGGGCTGTCATTGCTTTATGATGCTATAATGAAATGACTAGCTAGCTACGTGGCTCTTTTTCCTATTTTTTTGCATTACAACCTGTAATTTAAATGAATTTTTTATTTGGATTCCATGTAATGGACATACACAAAATAGTCCAAATTGGTGAAGTGAAAAAAAAAAGTGTTAATTATCTTTATTTAAATGGAAAAGTGGTGCGTGCATATGTATTCACACCCTTTTCTATGAAACCCCTAAATAAGATCTGGTGCAACCAATTACCATCAGAAGTCACATAATTAGTTTCAAAAAGTCCACCTGTGTGCAATCTGTAACAATTTGTATTTATTTTCTTAGTCAACCTTGTGTTCTGTTTCGTTGTGTTCTTGAACGTGGCCCTGTTTCTTTGTGTTCTTGAACGTGGCCCTGTCTTTCATTTTTGTTCATTGATTTCACCTGTCTTAGTTACTCACCTGGTCTCATCAGCTGCTTATTTAGTTCAGTTCATTCTGTTTGTGCTTTTGTGAGGTATTGTTAGTTTTGACTCTACTATGCCTAATCCTAGCTTGTTTGTGAGAACCAGTTATAGCCTTCAGTCTTAGTTTAGATTCACCTGCCTGTTTGCCTACCTGTATATGACCATTACCTGCCTGTGACCACGATTCCTGCCTTCTGCGAAGGCGAAATAAACACCTGCCGTGCTCTGTGAGTGAATCTACACCTTTTTCTCCCTGAGTATTCATTACACAATCTAAGTGTCACATGATCTGTCACATGATCTCAGTATATATACACCTGTTCTGAAAGACCCCAGAGTCTGCCACACCACTAAGCAAGCGGCACCATGAAGACCAAGGAGCTCTCCAAACAGGTCAGGGACAAAGTTGTGGAGAAGTACCGTTCAGGGTTGAGTTATAAAAAAAGATCAGAAACTTTGAACATTCCGCAGAGCACCATTAAATTAATTATACAAAAATGGAAAGAATATGGCACCACAACAAACCTGCCAAGAGAGGGCCGTCCACCAAATCTCATGGAGCAGGCAAGGAGGGCATTAATCAGTGAGGCAACAAAGAGACCAAAGATAACCCTGGAGCTGCAAAGCTGCCCAGCGGAGATTGGAGTATCTGTCCATAGGACCACTTTAAGCCATACACTCCACAGAGCTGGTCTTTATGGAAGAGTGACCAGAAAAAAATATATTGCTTACGAAAAAAATAAGCACACAAGTTTGGTGTTCGCCAAAAGGCATGTGGGAGACTCCCCAAACATATGGAAGAAGGTACTCTGGTCACTTGAGACTAAAATTGAGCTTTTTGGCTATCAAGGAAAATGCTATGTCTGGTGCAAACCGAACACCTCTCATCAACCCGATAACACCATCCCCACAGTGAAGCATGGTGGTGGTGGCAGCATCATGCTGTGAGGATGTTTTTCATCGGCAGGGACTGGGAAACTGGTCAGAATTTGAAGGAATGATGGATGGCGCTAAATACAGGGACATTTTTGAGGGAAACCTGTTTCAGTCTCCAAGAGATTTGAGACTGGGACAGAGGTTCACCTTCCAGCAGGACAATGACCCTAAGCATACTGCTAAAGCAACACTCGAGGGGTTTAAGGGGAAACATTTAAATGTCTTGGAATGGCCTAGTCAAAGCCCAGACCTCAATCCAATTGAGTTTCTGTGGTATGACTTAAAGATTGCTGTACACCAGTGGAACCCATCCAACTTGAAGGAGCTGGAGCAGTTTTGCCTTGAAGAATGGACAAAAATCTCAGTGGCTAGATGTGCCAAGCTTATAGCGACATACACCAAGAGACTTGCAGCTGTAATTGCTGCAATAGGTGGCTCTACAAAATATTGTCTTGAGGGGGTGAATAGTTATGCACGCTCAAGTTTTCTGTTTTTTTGTCTTATTTCTTGTTTGTTTCACAATAAAAAATATCTTGCATCTTCAAAGTGGTAGGCATGTTGTGTAAATCAAATCATACAAACCCCCCAAAAATCAATTTTAATTCCAGGTTGTAAGGCAACAAAATTGGAAAAATGCCAAGGGGGGTGAATACTTTTGCAAGCCACTCTGTCTGTGGTAGTTAGCTAGCAAGCACTAGCTTCAGTGGTACTACAAATTAGCTACCTCAGGTAATCAGATTTAGCTGGCTAGTTATATCACGTGGTCAGGCCAGCTAGCGCTACCCGAATGACATAGGCTAAGGCTATTAACCGAAATTGACAAAAAGGTTTGCCAAATGTAGGCCTAAATACCAATGTAGCCAAAATACACAAGTGATAGCCTCCGATGGCCGTTTATTTCTTGTCATCCGACAAAATGACACAGCTCAACTCAGCTCAGCCATAGACTGATGTAGCGAACAACAGTTACAACCGATAGGTGGCATACAATAAACAATATATGGACACATCACATCCAAATAATTCGCAATGCAAACTCCATAGCCTTTTACATTGGATTTACAATTCTTCCAATGCACCTTGCGCGGAAACAAACATTTGTAACCGGTGTAAAATGGTTAGCTAGTTAGCGGTGCATGCTAGAAGCGTTTTGAATTTTCAAAGATTTTATTACATTTTTTCAAAGAATGTAAACATATGCGGACAAAATACAACAGACAGATGCACAGAAACATCAACTACTCCACACGTGCGCTGACCCACATGTTCCTACCGCATCTATCTCCAGTGCTTGTAAGACTCTATGCCATATGGCCTCAAAATGCACTATTCTAGAAATGTTTCAATCTGTGACATCACTCACTCTGAGACCTGAGACAAGTAGATGTTTCCCCTACTCTGCTTTTGTGGAGCGATAGGTACGCATTTTCGAATCTGAGAGTAAATACAGCTGTATATATTGATAAAAGTCACCTTGTCCGAGAGAGATTTACATGGTTATCAAAACATCACTCCAGGGTAAGCCTACACAAAACACGGTCCTTTTAGTGTTTCTAAAATCCCCAATGGGAACCATTTATGGTGGAAAAACGATTGGAACCATTTCCCTGTTTGACCGCTAGGTTTAATTGGTTATGACACCTCCATTGTAGGGCTATATATCTGAGAGATAAGAAAGATCAGGACACATTATTATTAATATTTATATATATATATATATTTTTTTTTACATGTATTTAACCCCTTATTTTTGGTACTAAACAGTCTCCATATATTCTGTAGCTTAGGCCGAGGCCAGGATTCAGCACTGCTGAATGGACAGCGCCTCTGGGCAGTTTAACTCTGTGGTGCTACACAGACAGCACCTCTGTCTAGACTATAATTGTTCCAGTTTGTGGACAGGCCAGGAGACGGTATGTGGGCACAGATTGTACAAAACTCTCTTTCAAACCCTTTCTCTGACCTTGGGAGTTAGAGGCACACACTTTGAGACTCTCTAGCCCCAGCAGAGGTTATCCCAGGTTAAATACTGTCTGTTCACACCTCTACACCTGACCACTCTGTTTGGTTGCTAGGGGTGGTTGCTAGGAGGGTGGACGCCTGAAGGCCCTTCTGAGAGGGCAAGCTCCTCAGGCTCTCACTGCAGCACCAGGAGTCAACAGCAAGTTGACAAACCTCCTGGCTGCACCAACAGAGAGGTCGTCACCGGTGACCTCTCCCTCATGAAGCTTGCTCAACCTTACTGTGGACTTTGCCGAGTCAGGGATCTTCTGATATAACTTATGCCCAGTGTGTAGTACTATGTAACTACATGTCTATGTCCACCTGCGATGTGTATGTCTCTTTGTTACATCCTGGTGTAGTATATCATGTTACATAGTCCATTTATCCAGTCCTGTGTGCTTCAGCCAGGCAGTTTGCAAAGGCCTTAAGATGGCCGCTGTGTTTGTGTGTTAGGTTAGCCTAGCCCTCTGTACATAGTGTGTTTACAACCTGTGCTATGCTTAGCCTATTAGGCCTTTGCTAATTACTTAGTGCTACTTAAAACTTCTTGCCACTAGGGGGGTGCCATTTCGACATAGTACAAATTCGTTTCCAAATTAAACTGCCTCGTACTCAATTCTTGCTCGTACAATATGCATATTATTATTACTATTGGATAGAAAACACTCTCTAGTTTCTAAAACCGTTTGAATTATGTCTGTAAGTGAAACAGAACTGGACTTAGAGCAATTCTCCTATGTGTATGTCAGAATGCAGATTTTCAGTGGCTGTTCTGAGACCTGTGTATTAATTTGCCTGTCCTCTATTGGTTGAGATGCACTGCATACGCCTTCCCCTGGGTGTCAGCAAATAGGGAGACTTGAAATTGAGTTTCTACGTAGTTCCCAGAGTTTATAAATTCATTGGAACCACGGTGTCCGTTCTTTTGGATCTTCAACTGGGCGCAAAGAGGAGCTTGCCATGTCGTTGTAGAAGCTCTGGTTTTAGCTACTTAGATAATTCCAGTCATGTTTTTATTCGATATAGGCTTTAAAGACATCATAATCTTGTTATTTTGAACCGAATTATATCAGTTTATGTCAGTATATTGCGATTTTCGGGTATTTATTTCCTTGGCGCTGTAGGAACTTGGGTATCTCTCTCTTTCGTGCTAATGTTTACTGCTAATTGCAACTCTGAAGACGACGTTCTCCAACCTATCAACGATTCTTTTTGACAAAGGACACCTTTCACAAGATTCTGATGAGAGTTCATCTAAAAGTAAGAACTATTTATGCTGATAATTCATTGTTCTGTTGAAAATAGTCAAATGCATAAAACGCCATTACTTGCAATGTAGCCTTGCGTTATCGGACCCTGTATTGCGCAGCAACGTTAATTTTAAAAATGTAATTCAGCGATTGCATTAAGAACTAATTTGTCTTTCAATTGCTGTCCACCCTGTATTTTTTTGTCAAGTTTATGATTATTTATTGATTAGACTAGGTGACTCTCCAAGATGGCGCCCGACATTTTCTGGGCAGCTTGGTAACTTTTCTCATTGTATAAGCACAATTTGTGCCGCTAAATATGCACATTTTCGAACAAACTCTATATGCGTTGTGTAATATGATGTTACAGGACTGTCATCTGAAGAATTCTGAGAAGGTTAGTGAAAAAATTAATATATTTTGGTGGTTTATACGTTATAGCTATTTTTGCCTTGAATCAATGCTGGTCTGATGTTCGCTATTGTGCTAAGCTAATATAACGCTATATTGTGTTTTCGCTGTAAAACACTTAGAAAATCTGAAATATTGTCTTGATTCACAAGATCTGTGTCTTTCATCTGCTGCATGCTGTGTATTTTTAAGAAATGTTTAATGATGAGTAATTAGCTAATACACGATGGTCTCTGTAGTTATTCTAGTCGTTTTAGTGAGAGTTGGGATGGGGGCTGCAATGGTAAACTATGATTTATACCTGAAATATGCACATTTTTCTAACAAAACCTATGCTATACAATAAATATGTTATCAGACTGTCATCTGATGAGGTTGTTTCTTGGTTAGTGGCTATCAATATCTTTATTTGGTCGAATTTGTGATAGCTGGTGATGGAGTAAAAAAAAAGTGGAGTATGGAAGTGGTGTCTTTTGCTAACGTGGTTAGCTAATAGATTTACATATTGTGTCTTCCCTGTAAAACATTTTAAAAATCAGAAATGATGCTTTATTCACAAGATGTGTATCTTTCATTTGGTGTCTTGGACTTGTGATTTCATGAACATTTTATTATATGATATCCCTGTGGCTTTAGGCTAGGCTATGCTAGTCAGCTTTTGTGATGGGGGGATCCCGGATCCGGGTTTGGTAGGTGTTAGAGGTTCATGTTTACGCCATTACCTTCCATTTTCTACATTCCTGCTTTTTGCTACCGTAGCACTGCGTTGCTATAGCCTTACTGCTATATAACACATTGTAATACCCTATCCTGTCCTACTATCTGCATTGAGCCTTTTGAACTCTTTTGACTTATGCTGCTACATATGCTGCTGTTACTGTTTATGATCTATCCTGTTGCCTAGTCACTTTATACCTACCTATATGTACATATCTACCTCAATTACCTCATACCCCCCAACTCATTGTGTATTTATTCCTCGTAGTATTGTTTTTCTATTATTTCTCTATTTTTCTCTCTGCATTGTTTGGAAAGGCCCCTAAATAAGCATTTCATTGTTAGTCTACACCTGTTGTTTACAAAGTGTGTGACAAATAAAATTAGATTTTTTATTTGATATGTGTATTTCTCTCTCTGTTCTGGAAACCACTATCACTTAGACTTTCACTAGTCCACTTCCTGGCTGCTGAGTGTGTGTGTGTCTTGAGTGTAGTAATAAATGTGTGAACTGTGTATCTGTTTCTATTGATCCGGGGCGGCAGGGTAGCCTAGTGGTTAGAGCGTTGGACTAGTAACCGAAAGGTTGCAAGTTCAAATCCCCGAGCTGACAAGGTACAAATCTGTCGTTCTGCCCCTGAACAGGCAGTTAACCCACTGTTCCTAGGCCGTCATTGAAAAATAAGAATTTGTTCTTAACTGACTTGCCTAGTTAAATATAAAAAAGGTACAATTTGTAAGTCGCTCTGGATAAGAGCGTCTGCTAAATGACTTAAATGTAAATGTTAAATGTGATCCAGTATCCCTACACATATGGTACTGGAACTGACCCTGTATATAGTACGCTTACTTACTTTGTGTTCTTTCTTCTTTCTTATTTTTATGTCTTGTGTGTTTTTGTTCCACCTTGTTATGTTTAGGTAGCCTAAAGGAAAACAGCATTTAGAAGTAATGATGAACCCAGATACTTCCACCGTGTTTTTGGATGGGCCTACATCAAACAAAATACAGAACGATTTGATTGAAGTATTTTCTAATGTAAGGACAGATGAATGGACTTAATTTACAAGTAAAGGTAGACCTAAACGCATTTCCCAGGTATAGGCTACTGTTGACATTGTGACCTGTCGTCTTTGCTGCTCATTTCAGATCGATCCGGTGTTGGATCTGGAATGAGATCTCCAACGTTTTTTTTAGGGTGATCTGGTGTTGGATCTGGAATGAGATCTCCAAAGTGATCTGGTGTTGGATCTGGAATGAGATCTCCAAAGTGATCCGGTGTTGGATCTGGAATGAGATCTCCAACGTTTTTTTTAGGGTGATCTGGTGTTGGATCTGGAATGAGATCTCCAAAGTGATCTGGTGTTGGATCTGGAATGAGATCTCCAAAGTGATCCGGTGTTGGATCTGGAATGAGATCTCCAAAGTGATCTGGTGTTGGATCTGGAATGAGATCTCCAAAGTTTTTTTTAGGGTGATCTGGTGTTGGATGTGCGATGCTCCTCTTTCATGTTTGATGATAAGACCGTAATAAGACTACGCAATCTGACTCCATGAAGATGAATAGTAAAGTGCAACCGAGACTCTCAAAGAGCTACAGGAATAGACTATCAAGAAAGGTCTGAGAATTGTCTATCAAAGGCAAATGGGTTTAATATCATTGTAAAAATGAACGATTACATTATAAGGCAATACTGCAGCAGAGTGACATTGAGTGATCCTGGGATGGCCTCTTTGTCTCAATAGTATGTCTCTTGGTACACCCAACCTGAAAGAAGAGACAATTCCCGAGAGAAGAAACAAATTAGTTCGATTTCATCTTGCCACACTGCAAATCTCCACGAGACAAATGATATAATCCCGCACTTCCAATCCTACATGTCCTTGTCATGTTATTGTACAATAATTGACAGTGACGGCCAATTGTCGGCGTTAACTTAAAAGCTTGTTGTCGTCTATAGTCCCTGAGCACTTACCTCCTGGGTTCCGTCGCATGATGTATTTTCTAACCTCATCATAGATGAAGATGAGCAGGGTGTAGGGAAAGGCACATACCCACCAGAAAGGCCTGAGGAAAAAGAGAAGGAATTAGAAATTAAAAGATTTGAGGTAAAAGTGAATGAAAGACAACTGGAAAGAGGTAAGGAAAATAAAAAAGAGAATAAATTGAGCGTAAATCTGGGAGCTGCATTTTCTCTCTTGGTTGGGTAGTAAACCCCATTACACTGGAGCTGTGTTTTCTCTCTTGATTGGGAAGTAAACCCCACTACACCGGAGCTGTATTTTCTCTCTTGATTGGGAAGTAAACCCCACTACACCGGAGCTGTATTTTCTCTCTTGATTGGGAAGTAAACCCCACTACACCGGAGCTGCATTTTCTCTCTAGGTTGGGAAGTAAACCCCATTACACTGGAGCTGCGTTTTCTCTCTAGGTTGGGAAGTAAACCCCATTACACTGGAGCTGCATTTTCTCTCTAGGTTGGGAAGTAAACCCCATTACACTGGAGCTGCGTTTTCTCTCTAGGTTGGGAAGTAAACCCCATTACACTGGAGCTGTATTTTCTCTCTTGGTTGGGAAGTAAACCCCATTACACTGGAGCTGCGTTTTCTCTCTAGGTTGGGAAGTAAACCCCATTACACTGGAGCTGCGTTTTCTCTCTTGGTTGGGCAGTAAACCCCATTACACTGGAGCTGCGTTTTCTCTCTTGGTTGGGAAGTAAACCCCATTACACTGGAGCTGCGTTTTCTCTCTAGGTTGGGAAGTAAACCCCATTACACTGGAGCTGCGTTTTCTCTCTTGGTTGGGAAGTAAACCCCATTACACTGGAGCTGCGTTTTCTCTCTAGGTTGGGATGTAAAACCCCATTACACTGGAGCTGCGTTTTCTCTCTTGGTTGGGAAGTAAACCCCATTACACTGGAGCTGTGTTTTCTCTCTTGATTGGGAAGTAAACCCCATTACACTGGAGCTGTGTTTTCTCTCTAGGTTGGGAAGTAAACCCCATTACACTGGAGCTGTGTTTTCTCTCTTGGTTGGGAAGTAAACCCCATTACACTGGAGCTGTGTTTTCTCTCTTGGTTGGGAAGTAAACCCCATTACACTGGAGCTGCGTTTTCTCTCTTGGTTGGGAAGTAAACCCCATTACACTGGAGTTGCGTTTTCTCTCTTGGTTGGGAAGTAAACCCCATTACACTTCAGCTAGCTAGTGAGCCCTAACTGATCCTGTGAGACCACAGTAGTTTCCGCCCTTTATAATATCCACCCATTTTGCACCTCATCTTTTAAAACAGAGGGTGACCTTTGTTCCAAGTTGGTATACAGAAGAACATAAGATAATCTGAAGGGTCTATTGCTCACTTGAGTGGGTACATTCTGATGGCAATGTCCATTCCAGGGCAGTAGGACAGGAAGAGAGCCAGGGCGGATTCGGAACAAAGTCCGAAGATGAGAACACGGTTCCTGAGGTGCAAGGAAAAAGTAAGTAATTTTCATGGATTTAAAACCAACAGGGTGGATATTGATTTTTGAAGTGAGTCGCAGGGCTGTATGAACGTGTGTGTGTGTCTTAGGACCCAGACCACGGAGATCTATGTGTGTACTTACTTCATTAGTCCCTGCTGAAAGAAGGAGTTCTTCCTGGTCTTACAGACGACCAAAACGGCCCACTGTGCAATCACGACAGCGGCGAAGTACGCTGTATGGCAGGTGAACTCAATAATCTTTCTGCTCTCATATGTCTGAAGGATAAGGGAAGAGAGAGAGAGAGGGGAGAGAGAGAGAGAGAAAGAGAGCGCGAGAGAGGGGAAGTGATGTGGGTAGATAGGGAAACAGAGGGGAGAAGGGGGAGAAGGGGGAACGTGTTTATTACAATGTTACTAAATGTGTGGTGAGAATGTGAGCCAGCGACAGCAGTGGCATCCACAAGCGCACAAATGGAGGGATAGTAGCAAGCTGTCTACGAAGCCCAAAGCACGGAGAGTACGTTGGGGGTTGTGTGGTGCAGTGCCGAGGCTACAGACCTGTCTCTCTGGCAGTGACTGTTCGTCCACTGACTATCCACAATGCAAACTGTGCAACAACCCTGATCCATAATCCCAGCCATGACTTCCAAACCTTTTTTTATACTATATCACATTTATTGATTTATTTAGTTTTCTTGAATTTCCTGATGGAATAAACTTACTGGAATGAACAAAATAAAAAAAATGGGAGAGACTAAAAAAGTTCAAATGGAGAACTCATCACACAAGAAGGTACTCAAAACAAGGCTAATGCTAATCCCTTCATAGAAATGTAATGAATAGAACAGGCTAGGAGCTATAAACCTGGCAATTTGACTGGTAAACTCATGCCAGCCCATCATTGACTTGAATGGAGATGCTCTTTCTATTCATTCTATTTCTATGAATCCGTTAGTAAGGTGACAGCAAGAAGGCAGAGCAGCGTTTGTGTACTCACCCACTGCTGGCCGTAGCTGTCCTCCAAGTCGTTGATATACTGGTTTTCCCAGTCCAAACGGATTCCTAGCAAATCCATGGGATAGAAACCGTTCTCAGCCATGATTACAAAGTATGTGAAGAAGCCGGCTGCGGCCAGCATCACTCCTGTGAAGAGGAAAAAGGAGGAGAGCATTTGGTAACACTTTATTTGGATAGTCTGTAGAGCATCCACAGATGGACTATCTACAGACTAACATCAGTATCATTTCAACTAACTATCTACTAACCCTAGCCCTAACCATAACTTTACCTTACCCTAACCATGGCAAGCAGTTGCTAATCAACTGACAGTCTGTTGATAGTATCATGTTTTGTTGATAATACAGATGGACTATCCTAATAAAGTGTGACCAAGTATTTTGTCAGTGAAGAGACATTGATCAGATTGTAAATGTGCTATGAAACAGACTGGTCAACATACAACAAATAAAGGTAAAACAGAAGCCTTACCAAATTGACCATAGGCCACACTAATGAGTCTCTCGTTCACCAGTCGGTCTGTTTTGGGGTTCCGTGGCTGTCTCTTCATGATGTCGTTCTCAGCTTGTTCATAGGCCAGGGAGATAGCGGGGATCTTGAAGGTAATGATGGGAAAAGATCACCCGAATTAGAAACATATCGTTGGTCACTTCCATGTTTGTGAAAATATCTTCTGAACAACCTCTGAAATGATCACGGACATTGTTCGTGGTGATGCACCAGAACACATGATCAGATTGTTCACTAAGGAGGAATATCGACATCTGAAAGACCCACCATGTCAGTTCCCAGGTCAATGCAGAGGATGGTGACGGTCCCTAGGGCCAGTGGAATGTTGGCAAGGAGCAAGAAGAGGAAGGGGGTCATCTCTGGAATTTTACTTGACAGGGTGTAGGTGATGGACTTCTTCAAGTTGTCAAAGATCAGACGGCCTGGGGGGAAATAGAGGATGGAAGGGATAGTCAGGGTGATGACAGAAGGATGGAAAGACACAGCAGATTGATAATCATCGGCAGAGCTCCTCATACCCTCTTCAACACCAGTCACGATGGAGGCAAAGTTGTCATCCAGGAGGATCATGTCTGCAGCCTGCTTGGAGACGTCAGATCCAGAGATACCCATAGCAACACCGATGTCAGCCTTCCTCAGAGCAGGGGAATCGTTCACACCATCACCTGTCACAGCCACAATGGCCCCCTGTGGATAAGTAAGAGGGATGTTTAGTAGGATCGGGCCCTTTTTTTCAATTTTCGCCTAAAATGACATACCCAAATCTAACTGCCTGTAGCTCAGGACCGGAAGCAAGCATATGCATATTCTTGATACCATTTGAAAGGAAACACTTTGAAGTTTGTGGAAATGTGAAATGAATGTAGGAGAAAAAAAACACATTAGATCTAGTAAAAGAAAATACAAAGAAAAAAACATGCGTTCTTTTGTATTTTTTTTGTACCATCATCTTTTAAATGGAAGAGAAAGGCCATAATGTATTATTCCAGCACAGGCACAATTTGATTTTGGCGGCTAGATGGCAGCAGTGTATGTACAACATTTTAGACTGATCCAATGAACCATTGTATTTCTGTTAAAATCCTTGTATTATACTGCCCAAATGTACCTAATAATGGTTTATTCATAACTTTCAAGTTCATAACTGTGCACTCTCCTTAAAGATCTTAGCAACGAAAGATGCAATGATCCTGACTAACTCATAAGCATGGATTCATTAACTAAATAGTACCTGACGCTGGCAACCCTCCACAATAATCAGCTTCTGCTGAGGAGAAGTTCTGGCAAACACAATCTCAGTGTGATACTTCAGGATGTCATCCAACTCTTCGGCGGTCATGTCCTTCAGCTCTCCACCGTGGACAACACAGGCCTTGACATCTCTGCATGGCACAAAGACGGAAAGTTAAAATATATGCTAAATATAACTGGCTTGTATTTTTCACAAAATGGCAAAATATAGGTTTCTGTCACTCCTCTTTAAGTCTAGACAGTGTGATGACATACACTGAAATGTTCCCGAACAAACTTCAACATACCTTGGGTTGACCTCAGAAACTGGGATTTTCAGACGAGCAGCAATTTCCTCAACAGTCTCGTTGCCCTCAGAGATTATGCCCACACCCTTGGCAATGGCCTTCGCAGTGATGGGATGATCCCCAGTGACCATGATAACCTAAGGGTAAGAGGGGAAGTTGAGTGGCCTGTTCACCGTGGCTGATATGTGTGATGGCCGAAGAGTCTTGAGTTTACTATGATATTGCCATACCTTGATTCCAGCACACCTGCACTTGCTCACAGCGTCAGGCACAGCAGCACGGGGAGGGTCAATCATGGACATGAGGCCAATGAAGCACAGATTCTCAGTGGGAAAGTTCACATCTTCACAGTCAAAGTCAAAGCCTTCTGGAAACTGGTCATCAGGGAGCTGGAAATGGCCGAAACCTGGAAAGGACGCAGAGGCAGAAACAACCTTGAACAAATTCTGCATGTTCAAGACTGTAACATTAGCTCCCAAACCTTTTAATGAATATGTTTCCATATTGGTGTGGGCCCTCTTACCCAGCACTCTCTCTCCCAGTCCTCCTAGCGCTTCGTAGGCTTTCTGAAATGATTCCTTTATCTCGTCATCCAGAGGATGTTCTTTGCCTTGGAGCAAGATGGTGGAGCAGCTGTCCAGGATCCTCTCAGGGGCTCCCTTCATCACCAGCAGATGATTGGACTCGCCGGCCATGTTGTTCTCATGAATGGAGAGCTAGTGGAAGATGAGATGACACCATGAAGAGGGTTGACTTTATTTTAAATAACTCAGCAGGTTACCAGTGAGCCTGGTAAAGTAAAGTTACACACTGACTGGATGTAGATACCCAGTAGTAGTTACACACTGACTGGATGTAGATACCCAGTAGTAGTTACACACTGACTGGATGTAGATACCCAGTAGTAGTTACACACTGACTGGATGTAGATACCCAGTAGTAGTTACACACTGACTGGATGTAGATACCCAGTAGTAGTTACACACTGACTGGATGTAGATACCCAGTAGTAGTTACACACTGACTGGATGTAGATACCCAGTAGCAGTTACACACTGACTGGATGTAGATACCCAGTAGTAGTTACAAGCTGACCGGATGATTTCAGTTTTTACTTCCATTGTTTTTTTTCCATAGTTTTGTTCCTGTGAAACACATTGTGTTGCATTCCATGGCTGAAATTTGCTGTGTAAATAAATCTTGATTTGATTTGATTGACCAGATACTATGTATAAAGAGCCCACGTGGTTACCTGGTATTTGTTGGTGGAGTTGAAGGGGATCTCAACGACTTTGCTGTACTTTTCTCTCATGTCTTTGACAGACCCACAGCACAGCTCGATACACTTCAGCAGGGCAGTCTCTGAGGCATCACCAGCCACATCTCTCTTGAGGATAGGTACGTTGTTCTGCTCTGCCAGGAAGACGGCGCGGTTGCACAGGCCAGCGACTCTAGCCAGGGCAGCCCAGGTGGCAGAGCTTTTGTCGAAAGAGGTCCCACTCTGGTTCTCTGTGGTGTCAGCGTCATGGATCTGGTTGTCGAACCACATGTGAGCCACGGTCATTCTGTTCTGAGTCAGGGTGCCAGTCTTGTCGGAGCAGATTGTGGAGGTGGAGCCCAGGGTCTCCACAGCTTCCAGATTCTTCACCAGGCAGTTCTTCTTGGCCATACGTTTGGCAGTCAGAGTTAGACACACCTAAGATGGAAATTCATAGCAGAGGGTTAAAGAATAGACAATTAGACAACATATGTTTTGTTGTTATAACAGAAAACATGTTTTGTCAAATGTTGTATACATTTTTTCATTAAGTTTTTGTTAAACATGACTTTTCATCAGCACTCACAGTTACAGTAGCCAGGAGACCCTCTGGCACATTAGCGACGATGATTCCAATGAGGAAGATGATGGATGGCAGCCAACCATAGCCCAGAATGACGGAGAGGATTAAGAAAGTCACACCGAAGAAGACCGACACACCGGTGATGATTTCAATGAAGTGATCAATTTCAATTCCGAGAGGCGTCTGCCCACTTTCCAGACTCATGGCCAACGCGGCGATACGACCCATGATAGTGTGGTCACCAGTGTTGATGACGATACCTCTGGCAGTTCCTGGAAGGGTCAAAAAGTGAGAATATGGTTTAGAACAGGGTTCTCCAACTGGCGGCCCGTGTGCCGAATTTGGAACGCGGGTGGTTTTATTTTGCCTCCCCATGATTTCTGAGAAAGAAAAAAAAATATATATATATATACGTATAACAAAATTGTTAAAATAATATATAAAAAAAACATAATAATAAATATATTTATATATATATATTTATTTATTTTAATTGGGGGGGGGCATTTTCATTGTTGGATTTAAACCTAAATTTAAACCCTCAGGAAATCAGCTCCAGGTGATTTTAATTTGGGAAATATGTTCACAAGTATTCCCAACCATAATAGATAGACACGTGATCATATACAAATGTAAGCAAGGTTTGAAATGTTGATGTTTGAGTCAAATATGATATCTGTTTGGGCTTCTTGCAGTCAATTATGTTCCGGCTCCCTGACCATCTGCTCAAGAAAAAAAATGGATGATTTGATGATTCCTTGTTTAGAATCACAAAGAGGCAATTCAGACAATGTAACACTTTTCCTATGCCTCCCTTTCCTACCCACTTCTCAGTAGTTGGTTTTCAGACTTACTTTATGGAGGCCTTAACAAGGTTTCCTTGCAAGCACTGAATACATGTAATTAAACCCCAGAAAACACACCCACTTGGTGGCCTACCAATTCAATCAGGGAGTTTTTGTTTAATTCGTTTGTCTGTTAATTTATCTAAAGTAATCTCTTTAAATACTGTGTACCTTAAATTTGAATTTGATCGCCACAAGACTTGATTGTGGAGAATGTGTTGAGAATATAAAACGATCGAGACAAATATGCGTTTTCAAGGCTGTTTCAGAACTCATGGGTAAATTTTAAAACACTGATTTGACACATTATTTATGTTTAGGGAATAATCATGAATCCTACTTCATGGAAAAAGAAAGGCTTTATGCACAAATAAAGGTGTTTGATTCATTTTGAAAGTTGCCACGTTCAGTTAATCAATGATAACGTTGAAAGTAGTCTAGCCAATAATAGTTTTATAATTATAATATGGAGAATAGTATAAAATAGTATGATATAATAAACAAACCCTAATTGCCCGCACTGATCATGGAACTGTGCAAAGTGTTGCGCTGTGCATCAAGATCAATGTATCGGTTTGAGCTCCATAATGATTTAACAAGCCTATATGCCCCCGATTTATTTTTACGACAATTTGTATTTGGCCTTCATGAAATAGTATACACTATTAGTTGACCCTCAGCCACAGACACAAAGACGTGACAGCGTTTACAGATGAACGAGAGAAAGGTAGGCTAAATCAAACGATGTGATGGAATGATACGAATGTAGAGAAGGGAACGAACACTAAATATATGTGGTTATTATGTACAGTCACCAACCGATAGTGGCTAATAAAGAAACAAGAAACGTTGGAGCATATGTGTAAAACATTCTAAAGGGCACAAAGGTTCAATTTGGCGCAACTCTTTACCTTGTCATCCCATTTGGCGTGTGTCTCCAAATTTAATCCCTGCAAGTTATAAGGCCATACAATAAAACATCTGCATAACGGCACATATTTCATACTTCACTGTGGGGATTACTCATTTACCTAGCTCTTATCAATTAGCTCTTATCAATTTATAAATTACAGTGCATGGAGAATGCTGTTACTTCTATTGGGAAAAATAAAGTAGATGCTTTTCCACTTATAACCGGCATGTTTGCTCGACCTTATTAATGGTGATGGAACTATTTGGGTATTAAATCAAGGTCAGACACACCTCCGACACACCTCCATTTCTGGCGTTTCCCCCATGCTTAAGTTCAATGGCAGAATACAAAACAGAATAGAAACAAATAAACAGTGCATAAAAAATGAATGAAGTTCAATATACGCGCTTTTAACTCCGGTCTGAATCCCCTCCTAAAATAACGAATTTATACAAGTAATTTGAACTATTCAATAATTGCAGATAGTTACAGAAGGCATTTACCTTCAACACAGTTGGTAGAGAAGAAGGCGATGTTCCTGGTTTCCAGGGGGTTGTCATTGCTAAAATCGGGACTACGAGTTTGGGGCTCAGATTCACCAGTGAGGGAGGAGTTGTCCACCTGAGTGGGGAAAGAGAATTGTGTCAATACAACAACGAATGAATTACATTTACGCGTGTGACACATGACTTAATGTATTTTTAAGTATCCACCTTGCAGCCGCTGGCAGAGATGATACGCAAATCAGCAGGTATCCTATCTCCTCCTTTCACCTCCACTATATCGCCAACCACCACTTCTTCTGTGTTGATGTTCTTCTTCTCACCGTCACGGACAACCAGGGCTTGCTACATGGAAGAGGACACGATTAACATCCGTGCACGTAACTATATGATAGAGTTCTTCTCAGAGGTGTTTGAAAAGGCAGAAGTCTAACCTGCGGGACCAGGTTTTTGAAGGAGTCCATGATCTTTGAGCTCTTGGCCTCTTGGTAGTAGGAGAAACAACCGGTGATAATGACGACAACAGCGAGCACAAGACCCAGGTACAACTGTTAAGAAGAGGCAGAATGATTATGAGAATATCGTGTTGTCATTAAGTAGGAAAAGCCTTTCAGGCACTGGAGGCTTCGTCTCAAATTATCTCTGAATTCTATGATTGTATGATTCTCACATTGGCATTGGTCGGCTCTTCCTCTGAGGTGACCTGGATAATGTGGGCTATGAAGCAGAGCACAGCTCCGATCCACAGCAGCATGCAGAATCCGCCAAAGAGCTGCTTGCAGAACTTCACCCACTCAGGGGTAGTGCGGGGAGGAGTCAGGGAGTTTGGACCATCGCGAAGAAGGATCTCCTTAGCCCGAACCGAGGATAGACCCTAGGTGGGGAAAGGAGGAGAGAGGGAAAATGTAAAGTGAAGGGAAAGGAGGAGGGAGGGAAGGAGGAAAGCAAGGCACAAAGTAAGCAAAGGGATGTCACACAATCTGAAAACATATATTTTACTCCAAACTCTGTGTAAACTTTAGGAAGATATATATATGTTTCATATGTTACGATTCGGTGTTAGATAGTGATGTCATCGTGACTTAGAAGGCAGAGGAAGTTCTACCAACGCTACGACCTTGTGTCGTAACCTCCACGACTTCAATGCTCTTCCAAATTACAGTCAGCTTTCATCCTTAGGAGCTACTGATCCAACTGGTTGTCAATGTTAGAAACGGAGGCACACATAGATATTCACTCACCCTGGCTAAGTCTGTGCCGTATTTCCTGTTAAGTTCATCCAAGGTCAACTTGTGGTCATCCTAAATCAGAGAGAGAGAGAGAGAGAGAGAGAGAGAGAGAGAGCTCGTTGAACTAGGTTGTTATTTAATCTTTCCACATTGGCAGAAGTAAACAGAACATTTAGTGATGAAACACATTTCTCCAATAGTTTGAACGGATTCTATGTATGACAAGGTCATGCAGCATAGATTTGAATCTAAACCATAGAAGAGTCATTCGTTTCTGTATGATGGATGGAATCGCTCTGATTCATGACTGAATCCATTACTGAACGTTACCTTCTGCCCTGAAAAAGTACTGCTCAGTGCACGTGTCCGTTTTCTATTTCGCTACATGTAAGAAAGCAGTTTCCAACGATAGGCTACTGTTTCTCTCAAGTTTAAACATAGGCTATTGGGGTTTTAGAACTGCCCCCAAGACTCACTGCAGAGTAATAGTAAGTCAATGAAAGTGCAAATGAGTGCCCAAATGCAAATGTAGAAACCAAAGAGCTTTATACAGGCTTGATAGGTTGTGTGCTGCACCTTTTCTGGCCCACAGAGATTAATAGGCTTACACTGTAAAGGGGTTGCCGTGAATTTTACACTAACTTACAGGCAGCTAGTGGTAAGTTACTGCATTTAATATTGCCTACTGTTATATGAATAAAGTATCAGAGAAAGTACTGTGTAATGACAGTAAAATATTGTAACGACCCTGGGTTTATAACCGCAGAAATCGACACTGCCGCTCGAGTATGCTTTTTCGGCACAGTCGATAGCGCGCCGGACCTCGGGCTAGAAGGTCGAGGGTTCGAGACCTGCTCCCTGCTGTTTCATTACACTGGTGTCAGAAGTGATCGGACCTTGCATCCACGACAGTGCGTGTGCTTGGCCGGTGGGCGCGTTCCTGTAAGACGTAGATTCGCAAGCCAGCGCGAGGGCGCGCTCTTTGGAAGGAGGGAGTAGTGTAACGACCCTGGGTTTATAAGCGCGGAAATCGACTCTGCTGCACGAACATGCTTTTGCGGCACGGTCGATAGCGCGCCGGACCTCGGGCTAGAAGGTCGAGGGTTCGAGACCTGCTCCCTGCTGTTTCATTACAATATCATAGAATTTACTCTATTATACTGTTAAAAATAACAAATATGTTATTGTCACACACTGGACAGGTTCAGTGAAATGTGTTGTTTTACAGTTATATATACAGTTAATGTTGGAAATGTGTGAAAAAGGGAATACATTCTGTCATTGGAATGGATGAAATTAATTGAGGGGAGAAGGGGTTTGTATTTCACAGTGTTTTACATGACATGGGATTGGTACAAGCAGGTTAGCTGTTAGGTAGTGCTTACACATTACAGCATATCAATTAATATTTTGTGTTTCATATCATTTGCACTTCTAGAGGCCTTAACAAAGGCATTCAAACTGTCTGCGACTACAGGGCAAAACAGACCAAAATGACATAGCAAAATACTCAACCATCAAAGGTTTAAGACTTACTGCCACTTCAATATGTTCCCTATACATTTGAAATTGTTGGGGCACTACTACCACACACCAGTTAAATTGGTACAACATTCTCGCTAACGGGTGCAACAAATACAGCCTCTTACAAGGCAAGCCTCAAAATATGGTAATGAGCCAGAAACAACAATACCATGCACCCACTAGTGGTCAAAACGTTTCGGGAGCTCCAAAAAAAATGTTATGGTACTGAATTCTGTGGGATGGAATTACAGTACCATTTGAAATACAGCAATTCTTTCCCCGCCCAAATTACCGTATAACATTACTGCATTACTATATTATTTACTATAGTTTTTTTCGTTTCATTATCTTTGACGCAAAAGGGGAGGTTTTCTCCTTCAGGAAACCTACTGAAAAAATACTAAAAGAAAGCATTTTCCAAACTTGTAGGATTGAAGTCTGAACGGATAATTTCTCACTTATGGGTGGCACACAATGCAATATGGGGGAATGGAATTGGCAGGGTATATGCAAATAAAATACTGTTGTAGTTAATAAAGTTAAATAAGTGTAGTGTTTTTGCGCACTGTTGTGTTTTTGTGAACATTACTGTAGTATTTTCTACAGTGTTTAAAAAAAACAATAATACTGTCATATTTACTATAGCATTCTACAGTATATTACAACATTCTACAGTAAGTAATACACATGATCGAGGGATACTACAATGTATAGTATAGTATTCTACAGTTTACTGTAGTATTCTATAGGTAGAACTGTAGTATTTTACAGTCAACTGTTGTCTTTTTTCATGTGGGAAAAAAACGTTTTTTCGTTACAGTGTACTGTGCACCTTTGTCTTTTCTTATAGAAAACACAGAAATGTTTTAAGCTATGTCATTGTATATATTTTAAACAAATTTCATATGGATTCATGTGGACTGTCCATGTCATCTAAATTAGATGAATAAATGAATAAATAATCCGTTTTCCTCACCAGGTCAACTTCCTTTTTCAGGTCATCCTTCTCCATCTTCTCCTTCGCTTTCTTCACCTGCTTTTCACTCTTCTTCTTTCCATCGTCCTCGGAGGTCGCCGCCAGTTTATAATCATCTTTCCCCTTCTGTATGTCAAAATACACGTTAATGATGAGAAGCTGTACACTATCAATGTGCCTCTTTGCAATTCAAGTATAGAAATTCCATTTAGAAATGTATAAAATCCCCTTAAGAAGCAGCCATTAACATAAAATATAAAGTAAAGTATGAACTGTAAAATAACATATTTTTAGTTCAGATGAAAAACAAACAAAATAAGTCAATTCAAATCCTGATAATCAAAAGTGCAATGCAGACTTACTACAAGCCCCATCCTTGCACCGCTGTCTCAATCCCAGTGGTTTTGTGAAGATCATTTATTTCCTCCTTATCCTGAGAAACTCCACCTGTTGCACGTCTACACCTGTCTCTCTCCCTATTTCTCCACGTCTCGAGGCAACCAAGAGCTCCCTGGGTAGCTAACTGAGGTTTGAATATTTATATGGTTTACCTGGCCAAGGGGAGGTGCACAGGAGAAATGAATCAGATGTGTGGAGCAGGGACTGAGGATGGGAGGGGTTGGGGAGAAGGAGTTGGATCTGTGCCAATCTTCACCTGTACAGCTAGGTCATTTTGACCATGAGCCCCCATAAAGATGCATCCCTGTCGGAAGTTGACGGTACTCACAATAAACAAATGGGTTCAAAATAACACAACCAGTGACCCAACCATTTGCCACTATAGTACCTACACTACCATGTGTAGGTAGTTGGAAGTACTCACAATAAACAAATGGGTTAAAAATACCCAACCAGTAATCCAACTATGGTTCACTATAGCACCTACCACATGTAGATATTTGAGTAGCAATCCGAACATTCTTCAAAATGTTCTTAAATGTGATGTTTTGGTGCCTCAAGGGCAATTCAGAAAGCTGCTTGAATACCTTATTACTGATGAATGTGATGTTTTGGTGCCTCTAAGGCAATTCAGAAAGTTGCTTGAATACCTTATTACTGATGAATGTGATGTTTTGGTGCCTCTAAGGCAATTCAGAAAGCTGCTTGAATACCTTATTACTGATCAATGTGGTTGTTTTGTACGAACGTGTTAATCTTTCTGCTTGCATTTTGTGTTTATATTTTGATTTCTGTCATTTAGGACTCATCTGTAAAAGAAACCTTGGTCTCAGTTTGACTCCATGATAAAATAAAAATTAAATAAAGAAATAAAGGTATTTGTAAGTTTACAGAACTCTCACTGAAAACAAATATGTTAACAATAACCCAACCAGTAAAGGATGAGGACAATGAATGAACGGAGAACATGGTTTTCTCTCTGCAGTATTTGTCACTTACTGGTTGAATAGAACCAAAACCTGCTCCTGAATACAGAGTGATGTCATGAAAAGCTGATGAAGGGGAAATCTGCAGTTTCTACTTCCATTTTCATATGTACCTATTGATTCTTGAAGTGCATACCCTTGAAACACACAAGAAGAGAGGTTGTGTTTTGGTAGACAGAGTGGAAGGCCGTGGGTGGCTGTTTAGTAAACATCTGTCTGTTTGTGGTTGTGGGACCATGTCTATGTTCCCTTAGTGAGGTGATCCACTGTTGCATGAATTAATAAATAAGGACCAATAAAAGATCAGATCCATGTTTATTGGAACACATTGTTTTTGTCCTTTTCATAGAACCGGGAATATAGACAAAAGGTCATATTGATTTTTATTTAATCAGGATCCCCATTAGCCGACGCCAATGGCTACACCTAGTCTTACTGGGGCTGGACGCATAACAAAACGTACATTACAGTTAACAGGCCCTGGGATAACGATAGTTCAAACTATGCTTTTTGGAAAGTAACTATTTCTGTGGGAATAAAGTTACTTTGGAGGTAACTATAACTGTTTGAATACAGATCCGTAAAAAGTACTACTTATGAAAACTATTTGAATATGTGTAATGGAGGAGAACCATCAACCTATTTTGAACACATCCGTGTTGGTCTGCCTGTGCCAGGTGTATGTGATTGTTCATTAAGGGCGTGGCCTTGTGTATAAAAGCCTTCCTGTTTGTGTCATTCAGGGGATGGCCTTATGATGTGCTGGTCAGCGTGCCTTGGGAGCGGTGTTGGTGGTTTTAATGACGTAAGTATGAGAAATAGGAATGATTGTGAATGTAGTGTTTTTAGGCGTTGGTGCCCATATTCCATCTTGACCTGCTCTCCTCCCTGGGCACGCTATCTGAGTGTTACAACACATTGTTATTGTCTGAGTATGTGAATGAAACGTGAACAAACCTTGTGATATTTGTTTGTGTAAAATCTGATATTGCCATCTGTTGAAGTCTGTCTTGTAGGACAGTTGTACAGAGCTTCTGGAACGGATGTACAGGAATGATGTAGTCCTATGGAGATGTCTGTCTTGTGATGCTGAAAATGAAAATAAATTGTTGCATCCTAATACTGTTGTCGGATTCCAATGTTCCAGTCCTTGGTGTAAATCTGTTATGTTTAGATTAGTCCTGAGGATGTCACCTCACGTATTGTAAAGTTGGTGAGGTACTGCTACTGAAATGATATGTGTTTAAGTCCTTCACGTTACACACAGATCTCAGGAAGTGACTACTTTTCTGAAACTATTGGATTGGCTGGTTTCAACTAATGGCAGGCCTGTATCTGGAACTGCATGTTGAAGATAGAAATAGAATGAATAGAGCACACACAACCTCCTATACTATTCCAATCTGACAGTCACTTTGGAGCTATACAATACATTTCTACGTGAACATTTGGTATATTTCCATTCTCCTGAATGCCCATTGCCTCAGGTGTACATAATTAAATCAAATGATATTTTGTACAGATAAGTATTAATAAGTTGAATGCTCAACTACTGTATGACCCTGAAAAAGTTGAAAGCTGCAATTAATTTCATGATACCTGGAAAGACGGTGTAATTCAAAGCCATTTGCAAACAGCGAGTTGGATGCTTAGCAAAAACGACTTTGAACCTCTGTCCATCTGAGGGTAAGTGTTTCAAACATGCACTATACCATCTAGCTTACTCAGAATACAAACTAACATGATTTTCCATCTACCATGGATGTAGTTGATTCCAGAAAGCAGTTTTGGGATATTTAGTTACTGTTAGCATTCTCAGTTACACTTAACATTAAATGGTTATTGTGCCTGTGTAATAAACATTGTTTTTGTGCAGCATTTTATTAGCATGTTACATAATACTTTGATACTTGCATTTTAAATGCATAGCAATAAGCTGAGTTTTTGTAAGTACTGTACACAAGGAATAGTGACTGTTCCTTATTCCACTTATGCAATTCTAAAGTAATTTCCAAAATCCTATAACCATTTTCCTATTGTAACACTCAGTTACTACACATGTATAAAAACTTTATGCCGTGTTACTGTTAATTGTCTCACTCATGAAAATATGTTAGTCAACTTGAAGCTGCAAAAGTTGTCTAATCTTACGCTGAGGTGATTCCATGTCTGTCATGTATTTACAGTGCATTTGGAAAGTATTCAGACCCCTTGACTTTTTCCACAGTTTGTTACCGTACAACTTTATTCTAAAATGTAAAAAAAGGTATTTACACACAACACTCCATAATGAAACAGTTAGAACAGGTTTAGAACATTTTGCTAATTTATATATATAAAAAAATCTTATTACATAAGTATTCAGACCCTTTGCTGTGAGACTCGATATTGAGCTCAGGTGCATCCTGTTTTCATTGATCATCCTTGAGATGTTTCTAAAACTTGATTGGAGTCCACCTGTGGTAAATTCCATTGATTGGACATGATTTGGAAAGGCACACACCTGTCTATATAAGGTCCCACAGTTGACAGTGCATGTCAGAGCAAAAACCAAGCCATGAGGTTGAAGGAACTCTCCATAGAGCTCTGAGACATGATTGTGTCGATGCACAGATCTGGGGAAGGGTACCAAAACATTTCTGCAGCATTGAAGATCCTCAAGGACACGGTGGCCTCCATCATTCTTAAATGGAAGGAGTTTGGAACCACCAAGACTCTAACTAGAGCTGGCTGCAGGCCAAACTGAGCAATCGTGGGAGAAGGGTCTTGGTCAGGGAGGTGACTAAGAACCCGATGGTCACTCTGACAGTTCCTCTGTGGAGATGGGAGAACCTTCCAGAGGAACAACAGTCTCTGCAGCACTCCACCAATCAGGCCTTTATGGTAGAGTGGCCAGACGGAAGCCACTCCTCAGTAAAAGGCACTTGACAGCCCGCTTGGAGTTTGCCAGAAGGCACCTAAAGACTCTCAGACCATGAGAAACAAAATTGCCTGGTCTGATTAAACCAAGATTGAACTCTTTGGCCTGATGCCAAGCCTCACGTCTGCAGGAAACCTGGTACCATCCCCACGGTGTAGCATGGTGGTGGCAGCATCATGTTGTGTGGGTGTTTTTCAGCGGCAGACTGGGAGAATAGTCAGGATCGAGGGGAAAGATGAATGGAGCAAATTACAGGGAGATCCTTGATGAAAACCTCCTCCGGATCTCCGACTGGGGCGAAGGTTCACCTTTCAACAGGACAACGACCCTAAGTACACAGCCAAGACAACGCAGGAGTGGCTTTGGGACAAGTCTCGCAATGTCCTTGAGTGGTCCAGCCAGAGCCCGGACTTGAACCCGATCGAACATCTCTGGAGAGACCTGAAAATAGCTGTGCAGCGACGCTCCCCATCCAACCTGACAGAGCTTGAGAGGATCTACAGAGAAGAATAGGAGAAACTCCCCAAATACAGGTGTGCCAAGCTTGTAGCGTCATACGCAAGAATACTTGAGTCTGTAATCGCTGCGAAAGGTGCTTCAACAAAGTACTGAGTAAAGGGTTTTCTAAAAAACATCTCAATTGTCAGTGAAAACCACATTTGTTTGAACAAGTCTGCCATATCAGCAGGCTTTTATTAAAAAAAGCAGTCAATGAGGCTGAATTAACTCTTTCGCTGCCAGACAAGGCTCCGCAGATATCCAGTTGCAGCGGTGGTAAGGTGTTGGGACAGCTTTATGTAGGCCCAAACAGTTTGTGGGCACCATTTGCCACTGTTATTGCGCAATTAATGTATTTGTGTTGTGTTGTGTTGTGGCTTTGATGGCATGCATCAAAAAAAAGTTTGCCCCACCAAGATTTACATGTTAAAATCCTCATTGTAGCCGACGCCAATGGCAACAGCTAGTCTTACTGGGGTCCGACACATAACAAAAAATGTATTACAGAGAAAAATACTCTACAGTCAACCAGCCCTGGGATAAAGCTAGTTTGAACTATGCTTTGTGGAAAGTATCTATTTTTCTGTGGGAAGAAATGGTTATTTTGGAAGTGACTGCAACTATTTGAATACAGATCCCCAAAAAGTACTACTTGTGAATATTATTTGAATACTTGTAACGGGGAGAACCGTCAACCTATTTTGAACACATCCGTGTTGGTCTGCCTGTGCCAGGTGTATGTGATTGTTCATTAAGGGCGTGGCCTTGTGTATAAAAGCCTTCCTGTTTGTGTCATCCAGGGGATCGCCTTACGATGTGCTGGTCAGCGTGCCTTGGGAGCGGTGATGGTGGTTTAATGAAGATAGTATGAGAAATAGAAATGATTGTGAATGTAGTGTTTTTAGCCGTTGGCGCCCATATTCCATCTTGACCTGCTCTCCTCCCTGGGCACACTATCTGAGTGTTACAACACATTGTTATTGTCTGAGTATGTGAATGAAACCTAGTGATATTTGTCTTTGAGAAATTTGATATTGCCATCTTTTGAAGGCTGTCTTGTAGGACAGTTGTACGGAGTTCCATGTAGGCCTATGGAGATGTCTGTCATGTAATACTGAAAATTAAAATAAATTATTGTTGCATCCTGATATGTCTGATTCCCACGCTCCAGTCCTTGATGTAAAGAACCTGTTATGTTTAGATTAGTCCTGAGGACCTTACCTCATGTATTAAAAAGTTGTATGGCTATAGGAATTATACACTGATTGCACAAAACACTAGGAAAAATCTGCTCTTTCCATAACAGACTGACCAGGTGAATCCAGGTGAAAGGTATGATCCTGTATTGATCAGTGTAGATCAATGGGAAAGGTATTTCACCTTTATTTAACCAGGTAGGCTAGTTGAGAACAAGTTCTCATTTGCAACTGCGACCTGGCCAAGATAAAGCATAGCAATTCGAAACATACAACACCACAGAGTTACACATGGAATAAACAAAACATACAGTCAATAATACAGTAGAACAAAAGAAAACAAAAAGTCTATATACAGTGAGTGCAAATGAGGTAAGATAAGAGAGTTAAGGCAATAAATAGGCCATGGTGGCGAAGTAATTACAATATAGCAATTAAACACTGGAAAGGTAGATGTGCAGAAGATTAATGTTCATGTAGAGATACTGGGGTGCAAAGGAGCAAGATAAATAAATAAATACAGTATGGGGATGAGGTAGGTAGATAGATGGGCTGTTTACAGATGGGCTATGTACAGGTGCAGTGATCTGTGAGCTGCTCTGACAGCTGGTGCTTAAAGCTAGTGAGGGAGATATGAGTCTCCAGCTTCAGAGATTTTTGCAGTTCGTTCCAGTCATTGGCAGCAGAGAACTGGAAGGAAAGACGACCAAAGGAGGAACTGGCTTTGGGGGTGACCAGTGAGATATACCTGCTGGAGCGCGTGCTACGAGTGGTGCTGCTATGGTGACCAGTGAGCTGAGATAAGGCGGGGCTTTACCTAGCAGAGACTTGTAGATAACCTGCAGCCAGTGGGTTTGGCGACGAGTATGAAGTGAGGGCCAACCAACGAGAGCGTGCAGGTCGCAATGGTGGGTAGTGTATGGGGCTTTGGTGACAAAACGGACTTGACACAGCTGTGGGAAGCGTTGGAGTCAACATGTGCCAGCATTCCTTTGGAATGCCTTTGCCACCTTGTAGAGTTCATGCCCTGACGAATTGAGGCTGTTTTGAGGGCAAAAGTGGGTGCAACTCAATATTAGGAAGGTGTTCATAACATTTTGTACACTTTGTGTATATTTGTGTAAATCCCTCACGTTACATACAGATTTCAAAGTGATTACTTTTTAACTTTTTAATACAGATCTTAGAAGGCAACTACTTAAAAATATATTTAATTGGCTGCCTTCAACTAATGGCAGGGCTGTGTCTGGAACTCTGTGTTGAAGATAGAAATAGAATGAATAGATCACACACAACCTCCTATACTATTCCAATCTATCTGACAGTCATATTGCATCTACACAATATATTTCTCTCAACATTCTGTATGTCCATTCTCCTGAATGTCCTTTGCCCCAAGTGTACATAATTAAGTTAAATGATATTTAACCAATGATATTTTGTTCAGATAAGTATTAATAAGTTGAATGGTCAACTACTGTATGACCCTGTCAACATGCCACCGAAAAAAGTTCAAAGCTGCAATTAATTTTATGATGCCTGAAAATACTGCAGAGTAATTCAAAGCTGTAGTGGAAGGAGATAAGGTTGCAACTTGTAGGCACTGAGGCCCAGCGTGATGACTCAATACATTGTTTGGATGGCTGACCACCTGTGGGCTACCACAGGGGTCAAACACAGCTGATCTGTGGCTTTCTCCGGGGCAGGACATTCCTACAGTACCCTGGGAGCACTGACATCGTTGGAGGTGTAAAGACTGATAAAGATTTATTGACTAAATTAATATTACTGTGTGAATTAAATTATATGTTTTATTGTACTGTAAATGCTATGGATTATTATTACTAGGTTCTTTTTTTTCAGACGGCGGATAGTTCAAAGCGAAACATGGTTGCGCTCCTATCGTTTAAATTAACTATATTAGATTAGAATCTGAGTGTTCCTGTCTTGTTTTTACTCGCAAAGTTCACCTTCAATTTCTTTCTAAAGGACAAAGAAATCCTTGAGACTTTGAACTTGTTAGCAAGCTCCTGTATACAATAAAAAAATAGTATGTGAATAAAACATAACTTCCTAAGACCCCCCCATTTTATATATATATATTTTTTCCTTCTACATTTTGCCAAGAAAAAAAAAAGATTTCCACCTTATATTGTAAGTGCATAATTGTCCTCTGTAGTGGTTATTAGGAACAGAAATATGAAAAAATCCTGACAACTTATTTAACTATTCCTGATATTCACTTACTAGAAACAATTTGAATATCATGCTCACAAAAATGGGGGAAGTAGCGCGGGAGGGAGTATGTCCATGGGGGAGCAGTGCAGGGAGGGGGTATGTCCATGGGGGAGCAGCGCAGGGTGGGGGTATGTCCATGGGGGAGCAGCGCAGGGAGGGGGTATGTCCATGGGGGAGCAGTGCAGGGAGGGGGTATGTCCATGGGGGAGCAGTGCAGGGAGGGGGTATGTCCATGGGGGAGCAGCGCAGGGAGGGGGTATGTCCAGGTGGAGAATAGCGCGGGAGAGGGTGTGTCCATGGGGGAGAGTAGCGCGGGAGGGGGGGTGTCCATGGGGGAGAATAGCGCGGGAGGGGGGGTGTCCATGGGGGAGAATAGCGCGGGGAGGGGTGTGTCCATGGGGAAGAGTAGCGCGGGAGGGGGTGTGTCCATGGGAAGAGTAGCGCGGGAGGGGGTGTGTCCATGGGAAGAGTAGCGCGGGAGGGGGTGTGTCCATGGGGGAGTAGCGTGGGAGGGGGTGTGTCCATGGGGGAGTAGCGTGGGAGGGGGTGTGTCCATGGGAAGAGTAGCGCGGGAGGGGGTGTGTCCATGGGAAGAGTAGCGCGGGAGGGGGTGTGTCCATGGGAGAGTAGCGCGGGAGGGGGTGTGTCCATGGGGGAGTAGCGTGGGAGGGGGTGTGTCCATGGGGAGAGTAGTGCGGGAGGGGGTGTGTCCATGGGGAGAGTAGTGCGGGAGGGGGTGTGTCCATGGGAGAGTAGTGTGGGAGGGGGTGTGTCCATGGGGAGAGTAGTGTGGGAGGGGGTGTGTCCATGGGTAGAGTAGTGTGGGAGGGGGTGTGTCCATGGGAGAGTAGCGCGGGAGGGAGGTGTCCATGGGAAGAGTAGCGCGGGAGAGGGTGTGTCCATGGGGAGAGTTGTGTGGGAGGGGGTGTGTCCATGGGGAGAGTAGCGCGGGAGGGAGGTGTCCATGGGGAGAGTTGCGCGGGAGGGGGTGTGTCCATGGGAGAGTTGCGCGGGAGGGGGTGTGTCCATGGGAGAATAGCACAGGGAGGGGGTGTGTCCATGGGAGAGTAGCGCGGGAGGGGGTGTGTCCATGGGGGAGTAGCGTGGGAGGGGGTGTGTCCATGGGGAGAGTAGTGCGGGAGGGGGTGTGTCCATGGGGAGAGTAGTGTGGGAGGGGATGTGTCCATGGGAGAGTAGCACGGGAGGGGGTGTGTCCATGGGGAGAGTAGCGTGGGAGGGGGTGTGTCCATGGGGGAGAATAGCGCGGGGAGGGTGTGTCCATGGGGGAGGCAGGCACAGGACTCACCGGGCTGGGGAGACATCCAGGAGGCCTCTTCCTTGGCCGAGGCACCGGATACACTAGGCCGTGGAGGTGCACTGGCGGTCTCGAGCGCAGAGCTGGCCCCACCCGTTCTGGCTGGATGCCAGCTTCCACCCGGCAAATGCGGGACGCTGGCACCAAGCACACCGGCCTGTGAATGCTCCGCCTCGACACCGTGAGCATCACCCCATAGCCTGACCAGTTCGATGGGGCCTGACCAGTCTGATGCTCGCCACGGTAAGCACGGGGAGTTGGCTCAGGTCTATTACCTGACTCTGCCACACACCCCGTGTGCCCCCCCCCCCCAATTTTCTTGGGGGGCTGCCTCTCGGGCTTCCTTGCCAGCCGTTGTCACCAACTCCATTCTCCGGTATCCCTCCTCGTACTGTTCTAGAGAATCCCAGGCGGGCTCCGGCACTCTCCCTGGGTCGACCGAACACCTCTCTATCTCCTCCCAGGTTGTCTCATACTCCAGATAGCACTGCTCACCTGTCCAGGAGTCCCTTTCACCACGCTGCTTGGTCCTTTGGTGGTGGGTAGTTTTGTAACGCTCCCCTTCCTGTGAATGACTGGACCAAAGCGCAGCGTGAGAGACGTGTTCATGATATTTTAATCAAATCAGAACACTGGAACAAAAAATAACAAAGAGGAAAATGAACAGTTCTGTAAGGAAACTAATAATACAGAAAACAACTACCCACAAAACACAGGTGGGAAAAGGATACCTAAGTATGGTTCTCAATCAGAGACAACGATAGACAGCTGCCTCTGATTGAGAACCACACCCGGCCAAACACACAGAAATAGAAAACATAGAACGAAAACACAGAATGCCCACCCCAACTCACGCCCTGACCAAACCAAAATAGAGACATAAAAAGGATCTCTAAGGTCAGGGCGTGACAAGTCCTTGATGTAAAGAACCTGATATGTTTAGAATAGCCCTGAGAACCTCACCTCACGTACTGAACAGGTGGTGTAGTTTGGCTACAGGAATTATACGTATATTTATGTGTAAGTCCCTCATGTTACACACAGATCTCAGGACGTGACTACCTTTCTGAAACTATTGGCCTTCCACTAATGTCAGGACCGTATCTACATGTTGAATATAGAAATAGAATGAATAGAGCACACACAATCTCCTATACTATTCCAATCTATCTGACAGTCATATTGGAGCTACACAATACATTTCTACGTGAACATTCTGTGTATGTCCATTCTCCTGAATGTCCATTGCCCAAGGTGTACATAATGAAGTTAAAAAAAATGTACCAATGATATTTTGTACAGATAAGTATTAATAAGTTGAATGCTCAACTACTGTATGACTCTGTCAACAGGCCACTGAAAAAGTTGAAAGCTGCAATAAATGTTATGATACCTGGAAAGACTGCAGAGTAATTCAAAGCCATTGCAAACATTGCAAACAGCGTTCAGTGTTCTTGTTTCAAACACTATACCCTCTTTAAAGGGATAGTTTACTCAGAATACAAACTAACATGATTTTCCATCTACTATGGATGTAGTTGATTCCAGAAAGCTGTTTTGGGATATTTAGTTACTGTTAGCATTCTCAGTTACACTTAACATTAAGCTGTTCTTATGCCTGTGTAATGAAATCATAATTACTTTTGGAGCAACGTTTTATTTGCATGTTACATAATACTTTGATACTTGTATTTTAAATGCATAGCAATAAGTTTTTGTAAGTACTGTACACATGGAATAGTGACCGTTCCTTATTTCACTAATGTAATAACTCAATGCACGTCCTATGTAACAACAACGTTAATATTGTAATACTCAGTTACTGCACACATATAATACCTTTATACTGTGTTTCTGTATTTAACTTATGTTTAACTCGTGAAAATATACATTAGTAATGATGAAGCTGCAAGAGTGGTCTTCTCTTCTGTTGAGGTGATTCCATGTCCCTCCTATTTAAATATACTATATTACTATCATAGAGCCCTCCAAACCATGTACTTATGGTCATATATTTAGTCATTCAACATTTGTCCCCCCCTCACTTTTATTTGTTTTGTTATTTTTAGATCGGGTGGGTACATTATTCATTTAAAATGATACGTTTATAAAACATGTACCCACAGGCTGTCCCTCAAAAGTAAAACATGGAGGGTTAGAGAATGACATAATAGATGGACTGATAGAAAGGGTAAGGTTTAGAGAATGACAGAATAGATGGACTGATGGAAAGGGTAAGAGTGAGAGAGGAAGTGTATTAGAGAGAATGAAATGGAGGTAAAATGAGGAAGTGTGTGTCACCGTGTGTGTGTGTGTCTGTGTCACTGTGTGTGTGCATGTCACTGTGTGCGTATCACTTTGTTTGTGTATGTCACTCTGTGTGTGTGTGTGTGTCACTGTGTGTCACTGTGTGTGTGTCACTGTGTGTGTGTGTGTCACCGTGTGTGTGTGTCACTGGGTGTGTGTGTGTCATTGGTTGTGTGTGTCAATGGGTGTGTGTGTCATTGGGTGTGTGTGTGTGTCACTGGGTGTGTGTGTGTGTCACTGTGTGTGTGTATCAGTGTGTGTGTCACTGTGTGTGTGTGTGTGTCACTGTGTGTGTGTGTTACTGTGTGTGTGTGTCACTGTGTGTGTGTGTTACTGTGTGTGTCACTGTGTGTGTGTGTTACTGTGTGTGTCACTGTGTGTGTGTGTGTGTCACTGTGTGTGTGTGTTACTGTGTGTGTCACTGTGTGTGTGTGTTACTGTGTGTGTCACTGTGTGTCAGTGTGTGTGTCACTGTGTGTGTGTGTCACTGGGTGTGTGTGTCACTGTGTGTGTGTGTGTCACTGGGTGTGTGTGTCACTGTGTGTGTGTGTCACTGGGTGTGTGTGTCACTGTGTGTGTGTGTGTCACTGTGTGTGTCACTGTGTGTGTGTGTGTGTGTGTGTCACTGTGTGTGTAAAGGATGGACCTGTTCCTTATTTAGAGAAAACATGACCTGTATGCTACTTGGAGGCAGTTTCTCCCTGCATTTCAAAAACCTTGTTGGCAAACAAACAAATACATGCTACGTAATTCAGTTTGACCCAAAAGGAACAGGCTGTACCTGTATTTGAAATGCTTGATTCCCATTTGCTCTTTTCACTTGTTGCTACCAAGATAACTGCAAAATAAAAAAAGTTGTGGTTGCGCAACTCAATATTAGGGAGGTGTTCTTGATGTTTTGTACACTCACTGTATATCCGTTGTTAAGCTGGAATGCAATATTCTATCCTGTATAATAGACTGTGATATGTGGTTGTCTCACCTAGCTATCTTAACCTCTAGGTCAGGTCTGCCAAACCCTCTTCCTGGAGATCTACCGTCCTGTGGGTTTTCAGTCCAATCCTAATTTAACACACATGATTCTGATAATTAGCTGCTCAACAAGACCTTAACTAGCTAAATCAGAAATGCTAAATTAGGGTTGGACTGAACACCTACAGGACAGTAGATCTCCAGGAAGAGGGTTGGGCAGCCCTGCTCTCGGGATTGGTGTCCCTTATACGGAACAGTTGCTGCTCAACATGCAATATGTGACTAGAATGGTGTTGTAAAAAACAGCCAACTTTCCGGGACATAGATACGTCTTATATGGGCAGAAAGCTTAATTTCTTGTTAATCTAACAGCAGTGTCCAATTTACAGTAGCTATTACAGATGACAAATATTGTTAGAGGGTTGTACACAACAACAAAACACTAATCACAGCAACTGGTTTGGTACATTCACCTCTGAAGGTAAATCATGCACTTACATTCATTAATCTTGCTCTGATTTGTCATCCTGAGGATTCCAGAGATAAAATGTAGTGTATTTTTTTTGGAAAAATATATATAAAAATATTATTTTCAAATGTAGGAACTGGGTTCTACAGTTTGACCTCTGGATCCACACCCACCCTGCCCGGCCATCTAGACGTGTGAAGGTTAGTGTCTTTTCTGTAGGGAAGCTAATAATCCATCATGTATGAAATTCCTGGGAGTGTACAAACTTACATTTTGTATATCCATAGCATTTTTGTATGTTCTCTATAGTTATGTACTTCTAAACCGATTCGGCACATTTGGGAAAAGTCCTGGCAGACTTGATACTAAATATTTTGTAGTGATATAGTTCTTCACTGGATCAGTCTGAAACTTTGCACACACACTGCTGACATCTGGTGGACAACATCTACATTACATCTAGAATCCTACATCTCTGTGTTGTATTATCTTTTACCAGATCTAATGTTATATTCTCCTACATTCATTTCAAACTTCCACAAACTTCAAAGTGTTTCCTTTCAAATGATATCAATAATATGCATATCCTTGCTTCAGGTCCTGAGCTACAGGCAGTTAGATTTTGGTATGTCGTTTTAGGCGAATATTGAAAAAAAGGGTTAGATCATTAAGATGAATGCAAGTCGCTCTGGCATATGGGTGTCATCCCAGATTAAAATAAAAATGTACACCACAGAGTACATGTAGTATCTACATAAGTACAATGTAATTACTAGGTGTAACACAGGATTTAGATAGGTAAAATTAAGTGTATCTTGAGGGGAACTTACTTGTAACTAATGGGTACTTATACATTGCAAACAGACTAGTCTCAGTGTTGTTACCCTTGCAGAGGGAGGGTGCTGGAGTATTTTTAAACAGACTAGTCTCAGTGTTGTTATCCTTGCAGAGGGAGGGTGCTGGAGTATTTTTAAACAGACTAGTCTCAGTGTTGTTATCCTCGCAGTGGGAGGGTGCTGGAGTATTTTTAAACAGACTAGTCTCAGTGTTGTTATCCTCGCAGAGGGAGGGTGCTGGAGTATTTTTAAACAGACTAGTCTCAGTGTTGTTATCCTCGCAGAGGGAGGGTGCTGGAGTATTTTTAAACAGACTAGTCTCAGTGTTGTTACCCTTGCAGAGGGAGGGTGCTGGAGTATTTTTAACCAGACTAGTCTCAGTGTTGTTACCCTTGCAGAGGGAGGGTGCTGGATTATTTTTAAACAGACTAGTCTCAGTGTTGTTACCCTCGCAGTGGGAGGGTGCTGGAGTATTTTTAAACAGACTAGTCTCAGTGTTGTTACCCTTGCAGAGAGAGGGTGCTGGAGTATTTTTAACCAGACTAGTCTCAGTGTTGTTACCCTTGCAGTGGGAGGGTGCTGGAGTATTTTTAACCAGACTAGTCTCAGTGTTGTTACCCTTGCAGAGAGAGGGTGCTGGAGTATTTTTAACCAGACTAGTCTCAGTGTTGTTATCCTCGCAGTGGGAGGGTGCTGGAGTACAGCGGTGACAATCATTTTGACCCTTTTATCTTCTTGCAATTTTTATTTATTTAGATGTTTTATTTTTTTCAAAGTATTTTTGCAAAATGTGGACGTGACTGTATATACCTCTTGGTAAAGGTAGGCTAAGAGTGATGACATGGGTCAGACCATGTGGGGGTAAAGTACTGTAATTGTGTCTGTGACTAGACCTACCTTCTATATGCTTAGTACCAGATCAACAAGTTTGAAAGCCTAAATGGTAATTCCCTAAGTTCACATGTAAAAAAATACATATTTTTAATCAAAGTATATTTCTTTAAGTACATTTTTCAATGTAGGTCTAGTAAAAAACATACACCAGATTGAAACAGATGAAAATATATCTCACAGCGGATTAGATGGTACAATACCATTTCATAGAAGTAATACTTAATGAATAAACTGTTTAGAGGGAAGAGGACAAAGCTGAAACCAATACAGTATTGTGACTGATGCAAAAGAATGCCAATAATATATTGCCAAAAAATGAATTACAGCTGAAAGACAGAAAGATAATACCATGTACCATGCAAATGCATGTGCTCAGTTAATTACACAATCTTAGGGAAAATGTTAATGTGCAACAATAAAATAAACACATTTAAACAAGATGTGGATTTGACCTATATGTAGCTATTTCTGTCATTTCTCACAGATCCAGTGCAGCATGTGGTTGCATGGTGCATCGTTCCAGTTGGCCAAAACGCTGTCCCGATGGTAGACCTCGACACAATCCTCCTCGTTGTTGGTACCACCATGGTCCGGCTGACCACTCTTCCAGTACCTAGAAACAACACACACAAGCTGTGTTCGACTACTCATACTAACCGCACTATTTGTGACGTGAATTGAGTTTATAGCATGCTTATTAGTCATAGTATGGATAGAGTTAGTATGCCAAAAGTTCCCGGAAGTCGTACTAAATTCGCCAAAATACGTAGTATACATTCGGTTTCTCTACTTTTAGGGCCCATAATGCAATTCTTTAGAAAATGGTCGTGGCCTCACAACGTTTTCAGATAAGAAAAAAATGGCAGAAAATATTTCGCCAAAGTCCGACGAGAGCAGATACTAATTCATTACTTTAACTAATTATGAAAAAGAAAATTAAGAAAATGTTGAGCAATGTAATAAAGTAATGACTTTTCAAATAAGTTACGTTACACGTTATGTTGGCTATCCTTACAAATCGCATAGCAATATAGCAGTATGTACCGGTATGTTAGCTATCTACATAACGTTAGTTTGCTACTAGTACATCGAACGTGCCAGTCAGTATATTAACTATCTGCTATCTAACTACCCAACGTTTATTGACTTGATTATTCACATCATTCTTAACTAAGTGGTATAATCGTTGTGCGTTTCAATGGACATGGTTAATTCTAGCTATCTGCTCCGATTTTAGAGCACTCTCGCGCAGCATAACAGATGAATTTACGAATGCTCAACACCCTTTGAATATGATGACCGGTGTCAGTAAACGTTGGCAAAAAGCGTAATTAAATTGTTGCGATCGGCACAGTTAGTCACCAACACTCTGGAAAACATGAAAACAGCGTAACCAGTTCTGCTAGGGCGAGTAAAACGGTCAAAGTGAGGTGTTTCTCATAGCTAGCCAACGTTAGCCAGTTAGCTTGGGTGCTTGACTGCCGTTGAACGCTCGGATCAACCCTAGTCCTTGGCCAGAGCGTCCAGCGGCGCTCTGAACGCTCCGAGAGCGAAACGCTCTGGATTTACGAATGCCCAGAGCGCACGCTGCCACACCAAATGTAATTTACGAACACACCAGAAATCGCAAAAAGTTTAACTAGTCATTAGTTATGCTAATAAGCTAGCAAGAGGTTGCATAGCAACAGCCTCAACTTCCGATAGACAGACGACGCTCTGTCTAGTACGCTCAACTGAAACGATACTGTTCGTTTACAGTATACTAAAATGAACTACTAGTATATAGTACATACTCATTAAGTATGTAGTATACAGTATGTTAGTATGGGTATTCGAACACAGATACAGTGACCGCTATATTGTTTTTTCAAATATTCAGATCTGGGTTGCGTTCCAATAATCTCTCCTTTCTCCTGAAGTGTGCGCTCGTCCACAACTTCCCACAAATCTAAAAGAATTGGGTTGGTGTAGGGATGCGCATTAGAGGGAATTTCCATGTACCAGGTATACAGGTGTTTCAGCATAGCTCAGGGCTTTCTGTGGTGGAGGGGCAGCCAGCGGAATATACCGGGCATAGGGGTTGGTAGAGTTCTTTAATTGTGCCGTGATTGGCTCAGTGTTCTGTCACTCATGGGGACCCTACGTCACAGCAGAATCTACAGAGAAAGCTAGGCAGTTCAAGCCCCCTTGGGTGCTGCCGTAGATTTACATTAAAGTGCCCATCCAAGAAAGCTCAAGGTCATTAGCCACAGATAAATGACAAATCACGTTATATCTACCGTAGCTTTGATTGGACATCATACTTTAAAAATCTTAGCTAGCAAGCTAGACGAGCAGTCATTATCATGAATCACGTCAACAATCTACGGGCAATTCCTTTTAAATCCTTGTCATATGAAGAGAAATTATAGATAAAATGTATCGGTGATCATCGGCCATTGGACATAAACATTACACATAAACAAATTCAACAAGGAGTGGTTTGTAAGGAATCAGTGGCTAACTGCAAGCGTTGCAAAGCAATCACTATTTTGCTACCGCTGCCTGCTATTTGGTGGAGAGGGTGTGAAAAAGGTCTTATATGGTGCTGCATAAATGATGTAATATGCCAGGGAGATATGTAGACTGTAGCTAAGAAAGTAATACTACGTGGGTGTTGTGTAGTAAGCTGTTAGTAGTCCATGTGTCTCATCCTAATACTTTGGTCCCTTTCCCCCTCATCATTTAGCCTACTGTTCTGACTTGGTGATGCACATTTAGCCTATGGCTTGTTTTAGAGAAATGTCATTGAATATTGTAAGAGCTTTCATTGTCTGCTTAAATGCTTATTTGATTATATGCACCCGGTTCTGACTTGGTGTACAGAGAGAATACTGTAATAATGTCCCATGCCAGCTTTGCTGGCATTCATCCCAAAATAATTGTTGCGTTTGCCCCACCAAGATTTACATGCTAAAATCACCACTGAGAACAGGACACGTAAGTGAAATTGTCAGACACTGTGGTAGAAACATCATCCAAAATGCTATCCAGATGTTAGAGCCGTATTATAAAAGTAGTAATTTCTCCTACGATGTGGTCAGTGGTGTGCCGTCCACCCATTTCCAGGTCCCCTCATTAACGGAATCAGTCAGACCAATCCAGACCAGGAGATCTGCATCACCATCCAGCTGGTACAACAACGTCTGTTAGGATTGAATAAAGTTATTCTAAACCTCTCTCTCTCTCTCTCTCTCTCTCTCTCTCTCTCTCTCTCTCTCTCTCTCTCTCTCTCTCTCTCTCTCTCTCTCTCTCTCTCTCTCTCTCTCTCTCACAATCTCTCTCTCTCTCTCTCTCTCTCTCTCTCTCACAATCTCTCTCTCTCTCTCACAATCCCTCTCTCTCTCTCCTCTCTCTTCTATTCTGTCTCTAACTGAGCAAACCAGAAACCTTACAATATATACATTTAAACCATTTAAATATAATACATAGGGAAGTTGTGCTGGACTATGGTAGATGAGGAATCAATCTATCTTTTCAGACTGTTAGAGTATTTATCTGGTCAATATGTTAGTGTATTATGTCTGTTGGTAACAGCGTGTTATATGTGAAAATGTGATCGTATTATAAATTGTAATTTCATGTTTAAGGACTCTTGGAAGATTAGTCCAAATGAGGACTAAAAGAGATCCTAATCAAATCCCCCCCCCTCCCCTCTCTCACCTGTTCTTGTCTGCTGTTTATGATCACCAGGTCTGCTCCTCTCGCCAGACAATCCAGTTTGCTCTCCTTCCAGGTTTTCCTCTCAGTAGACAGAAAGTAACAGCTGGATCCCAACATCCTCCATCCTTTAGGACACTTTAACACAGTCCTAATCCTTGGGACTGCCATGCCACTCCCTTCCACCTCTCTTCCAGTACCTAGAGACAACACAGACAGTGTCCGCAATATTGGTTTTCAAATATTCAGATCTGGGTTGGGTTCCAAAAATCTCTTCTTTCTCTTGAAGTGTGCACTCGTTCACTACTTCCCACAAATCTAAAAGCATTGGTAGAGAATTCCCATATACCAGTGTTGGATTCGACATTTTGAACATCGAGATATTAAAGACATGATAGATCAGACACATAGTATTATAAAAAAGACTGCGTCTCTGTAGATAGACAGATAGCTGTGGAATGTGTTGGGTGGAGAAGAGGAGAGCAACATGTTGGTACAGTGGAGACTGATGGACATCTGTGGATTAGATGAAGGAGGGGTTGAGGTCAGGAGGTGAGGACAGATTCTCATAAGGGACTAATAAAGGTTTGGTATCCTGTTACCCTCTTTACTCTCTTCCTGTAGGACCATAAAATGTAAGGATTGGATAGAAGGAGGAGTGTCTTAACTGGGATATAAATATCTGGATGGGACAAATGTTGGGTTGTCTGATTACAGCTGCACAGAACCTTTGGGAAGAATTAAACTTGGTTGAAGCTTCTCTAGTGTCCGTGGGTTATTTAGTCTGACAAATAAGAACCTTACACCAGTAATTTATTTTTAAATCCATGAAGGGAAGTGAACAAGTGCACACATCTGGAGAAAGGAGAGATTATAGGGACAGATTTCCTTCAAGTCAGGTTTTCCAGGTTTTCCGATAAATATTTAGCTCTGTCAGAGAAATACTGTACAGTATACTGTATGTAACAAGTATTAAACAACAAATTCTAACACTGTCATTAACTATTTGTAAGTCCATAATGAGGGTGCACACAGGGGATAAATTCCAATGCTAAACCCTTCTCCCGAAGTGTACACTCCCACATTGATTTAAATGAATATGCTTGCACCAGTCCAATGCATTTAAATTAATGACTGAACAAGTATACACTTCAGGAGAAGGAAGGGTAGAGAATGGGACGCATCCCTAGTGACTGATATGACAACTTACCACACCCAGAGAGTCTCTTCTCCAGCACCACCTCAGTGGTCAGAATACTGACCCTGTCTCTCAACCTGTCCCGTTCTGTAGTCAGGGTAGTGTAACGCTCCTGTAACTGGTCTCTCTCCCTCTCTAGCTGCTTTCTGTTCATCCGGCACTGGTCTCTCTCTGTACACAGATCCATGATACTACTGGTATCTGCCTGGTCTCCATCCTGCGCCAGGCCAGTGGTGTTGTAACAGCCGTTTAACTGCTCTCTCTCTCTGTTGGAGTGGACTGAAAGACAGGGAATTGGATGTGTCCCATTTGACACCCTATTCCTTCCTTAGTGCCATATGTGCCCTGGTCGAAGAGCATAGGACGCCATTTGGGACATAATGGTTGGTCATTCTTTTTGTTTGTGTTTCAACAATACTGTCAAACTACGGGTCCCATAAGCTATGCAACGTCTGTAAGTCTGAATTGTGATCCTTGTTTTGTGAGAACAGAAAGATGGTGTGACAATGACATTCATATCTGCCCTATCGGCCCTGTTCAAATGTAGTGCATTATAAAAGAGGATAGCCTCACTCACAGAAAGCCAGTCTCAGGGAGATGTTGAGAGTGACTTGTAAAACACACAGCACTCCAAAACACACAGCAGCCAGCCTGTAGAGTCTTCCATCTGCAGAGGAAAGAGGAACACACACATGCACACACACACATACACACAAACACAAACACCATCATCACTAATGATTCAGATTTAAACAGAACACACATCATCCCACAGATCCCTAACTAATTCTGAGAACCAAACATTTCCAACGTGTCATTGGTTTTCCAGCAGCAGTTTGCTCAAGAGTGTGGTCGTCTCGCATCTGATAAACAGGAAGCTTCAGTATGAAGAAATTACTACAGTTACACAATATAGCCGTAGCATGATTTAAAGGGTCAATCTGCGATTTTTATATCAATTATTTTTAACATTAATTTAAATGAATGATATTTACCAAATGTATTCTTGAAAAATGTAACTGAGAAATACCTCATGAGCTTAGTTTAACTGTCTAGCCCCATCAGAACCCAAATATAAACTTGTTTTACCATGGAATTATAAACTATGGAATTGTAAACAAACACTGCATAGTCTCAAATGGTTCAAATTATAATTTTGATCATGGATGGTCACTCCTTGCAGACATACTGTAGCTCTCTCTATGAATTTGAGAGTGGTTACATTTCTCCAGCTCCTTAGCTGTGTACCAAAAACAGTGGTGGGTTATCCACTGTGTTGTTGCTATTTATTATTTTTTTCAATTAATCTTATTTAAATAGTTCCAATAACTGAAGTTAAAAAAATACATTGAATTGATACATTTTAGTGTTTGTGACCCCAGCAGGTTGTAAACCCCAGGTTCTGTACCAACTGAACCACCCAGAAGACAGAACAATAAAACATGTACAAGTGTTTTTCTATTATGTGGTATTAGTGTGTGGTATTAGTGTGTGGTATTAGTGTGTGGTATTAGTGTGTGGTATTAGTGTGTGGTATTAGTGTGTGGTATTAGTGTGTGGTATTAGTTTGTGGTATTAGTGTGTGGTATTAGTGTGTGAATGCGTTCGGTTTGTACGTGCAGACCTGCCTGCCTCAGCTACTGTGTGAGAGACTAAGATAAACATAATACTTAGTTCTTACCTGAGAGATGGGTCTTAGTCTTCACGCTCCTCGTTGCTCTGTTCCGGTTTTCTTCAGTAACTTTGTTTAATTCAATCACCTGTTTGTTGACATAGTTGGCCATCTTAACTAACCGTACCGAATATCAATAATTACACCAATCAATCAATGAATCAACTAATTCAGTCTGTTTGACCTCTTATTGTAATATCTATGATTCAAACTTACTTTTACTTACAGTATTGACTTACTGTATGATTACCTTTCTAACTGACTCCTAATGGTAATATCTACTGTATGATTACCTTTCTGACTCCTAATGGTAATATCTACTGTATGATTACCTTTCTAACTGACTCCTAATGGTAATATCTACTGTATGATTACCTTTCTAACTGACTCCTAATGGTAATATCTACTGTATGATTACCTTTCTAACTGACTGAGGTCTGATGTGTCTAAATCCTGTACTTCTCTGTTGTCTGTCTGTGGCCCAAAGCTGGTGACAGGATGTTTCAAGGCTCCATCCACCAATAAGAAGGCTGTAGGTGTTAGAATGTGTCAAGGCTCCATCCACCAATAAGAAGGCTGTAGGTGTTAGAATGTGTCAAGGCTCCATCCACCAATAAGAAGGCTCTAGGTGTTAGAATGTGTCAAGGCTCTATCCACCAATAAGAAGGCTGTAGGTGTTAGAATGTGTCAAGGCTCTATCCACCAATAAGAAGGCTGTAGGTGTTAGAATGTGTCAAGGCTCTATCCACCAATAAGAAGGCTGTAGGTGTTAGAATGTGTCAAGGATCCATCCACCAATAAGAAGGCTGTAGGTGTTAGAATGTGTCAAGGCTCTATCCACCAATAAGAAGGCTGTAGGTGTTAGAATGTGTCAAGGCTCTATCCACCAATAAGAAGGCTGTAGGTGTTAGAATGTGTCAAGGCTCTATCCACCAATAAGAAGGAGACTTTTGGGATGTGAGTCAAATGGCACCATATTCTCTTTAAGTGCACTACATAGAGAATAGGATGACATTTGGGATTCAGCCTTGTGGACCAGACAGTTGTGTGTAACTTCCTCTTCATCCCTTGTTCATTCTGTTCCCTGCTTTATTTCTAAATCTTAATCATGTCTTTTGGCCTAATAATATAAGTGATTTGTCATAACAAACACAAGTTATTATTGGTCAACAGTAGGTCTAGTTAATGAATAAATGAACTGATATGATGCTGTTTACTATGTTTATTGATTTGTGTCAAAAACAAGACATCTAAATATATTTTCAAATAGAAGAATTAAACAAATGAAACTTTTTACAATAAAAAAATCTCAACAATCTCTCCTATTTGTCATCATGTCAATTAGCAATCAATTACACACTGCTTCACCATACCATAGTGATTCATTAGTCCTTTAACAACTAGATGTTACTCCATACCATAGTGATTCATTAACAACTAGATGTTACTCCATACCATAGTGATTCATTAGTCCTTTAACATCTAGATGTTACTCCATACCATAGTGATTCATTAGTCCTTTAACAACTAGATGTCACTCCATACCATAGTGATTCATTAACAACTAGATGTTACTCCATACCATAGTGATTCATTAGTCCTTTAACATCTAGATGTTACTCCATACCATAGTGATTCATTAGTCATTTAACAACTAGATGTCACTCCATACCATACTGATTCATTAGTCCTTTAACAACTAGATGTCCTTCATGTTAAGTTACAATATACTGTATGACAGTAACTGGTCTGTAGCTTGTCTCTCTCCTCAGTCAGGCTGTAGTAACTGGCCAGTAACTGGTGTGTGTGTGTGTGTGTGTGTGTGTGTGTGTGTGTGTGTGTGTGTGTGTGTGTGTGTGTGTGCGCATGTGTAGCACATGTGGATGTGTGAAACCTACTCCTCAGCCTGAAGTGTCCTCACTTGCAACAGTGAATAGGTAACTTTTCACGTGGCGTTGACTGGTAAGACTCTTCAGGAGGGCTCAGTATAGATGGGCTCAGACATTTCCAACAACATACTGTGTTTCAGTCTAACAGGTCTATGTTAATACTACCCAGGTTCTTGTGATATCGTTACCTCTGCCCTGTGTCTGTCCCTGTGCCTTACTGTAAGTGACAATGTTTTAACTGAAACTGTCAAATCAACTCATCACTTTCCACCACATGACTCCCACCACTTTAGCTTGCAACAGAAACATATTTTGTTTCCCACCGTGCATATGTTTTAAACATATGATTCAGGTTATAATTGAAGTAATCATATATTTTAGTGGATAAAAAATGTGACCCTGAATTCACATATATATCATATAGCATTACTGAGGCTTTGACACCCCAGCCTTCAAACTGAGGTCTTGTTATGGCTTGTACTCTGTGGCCAGCCACCTATTTCATCACATACATCACCAATGGTCTGATGCCATATAGGGGCCTTTTATCTTTCCATACTCTCTGTGTGTTATGTCAGTGTGAAGAGTTATTCAGAAGTGTGTGACATCAGTGTAAGGAGTTATTCAGAAGTGTGTGACATCAGTGTAAGGAGTTATTCAGAAGTGTGTGACATCAGTGTAAGGAGTTATTCAGAAGTGTGTGGGGCATCTTTCTCAGAATTTTCAAAGGGAAGTATGTGTTTGTGTTATCTCAGTACTGTTCCGCCTTCTGTGTGTGTGTCCAACTGCAGGTCACACGGTTTTATGAAACCATTTTTCTTAACTAAGCATACGCATATGGCGTATGTTGCTAATAAGAATAATGATGAAGCATTTTACAGAAAACAGTATATTTACATACTCTCCTCTAAATCTAAACAAAACAAAAAATGTTTTCCATCCCTTCAACATTCTCCAAATATTCTTATTTTTCCTCTTTGTCTCTCTCTGAAACTAAGGCTCTATCTCAATTAGTCTTTTCTAGATTCCTCTCCTCCTATCTCCTCTCTTCCTATCTCATCTACTATATCTTCGACTCTTTCTCCAGCTGATCTCTCTCTTTAATCAGGTTGTTGTAATTGGTCTGTAGCTGGTCTCTCTTTTTAGTCAGGGTGTTGTAACTGGTGTGTAACAGGTCTCTCTCTTTAGTCAGGTTGTTGTAACTTGTCTGTAGCTGGACTCTCTCCTCAGTCAGATTGTTGTAATTGGTCTGTAGCTGGTTATTTCACCTCAGTCAGGTTGTTGTAATTGGTCTGCAGCTGGTCTCTCTCCTCAGTCAGGTTGTTGTAATTGGTCTGTAGCTGGTCTCTCTCCTCAGTCAGGTTGTTGTAATTGGTCTGTAGCTGGTCACCTTCTTCTACTTCTTTTCACCTTTTTATCTGATTCCTGAGTAGCTTCCTGGTCTACTTGGGGAAGTTTGTCGTGGAAATTCAGTACTTAAGGACACTTTGTAATTTCTTCAAACAATCATCTTTATTTAATATCGATTAATTATTGCAATAATGAAACCATCAGCACAACAGTCTTGACTGGCTGTTATAGGCTGAGAGCCTACCCTTTACAGACAATGCACAGTTTATATAGCGAATACCCAGAATGCTTGGTTCCTTCCCTCCCATATAGATTGGGGGGCACCATAAGCCACTTTGGGCTCATCCTGTCTTGATCTGCACATGGCGTTATCTTAACCCCCGACCCTGGCCTAATTTCCCAGATGCCAGGATGTCTAAAGACCATTGAGGCCTTTGTTCTAGTCCTCTCTTTCCCAGGCACAACCACCCCTGTCACGCCCTGACCTTAGATATCTCTGTTTTTCTATATATTTTGGTTAGGTCAGGGTGTGACTAGGGTGGGTACTCTAGTTTTGTATGTCTAGGGGTTTTGTATGTCTATGTTGGCTTGATAGGATTCCCAATCAGAGACAGCTGTTTATTGTTGTCTCTGATTGGGGATCATATTTACGTAGCCATTTTTCCTCATTTGTGTTGTGGGATCTTGACTATGTTTAGTTGCCTGTCTGCACAATTTTTGTATAGCTTCACGTTTTGTTAGTGTTTTATTATTTTGTTTTGGAGAGTTTTCCGTTTATTAAAAATATGTGGAACTCTACTCACGCTGCGCCTTGGTCCGATCATTACAACGAACGTGACAGAAGATCCCACCAAAAAAGGACCAAGCAGCGTGTACAGGAGGAGTGGACTTGGGAGGAGATCCTGGATGGAAAAGGACCCTGGACGCAGGCCGGGGAGTATCGCCGACCTAAGGAGGAGATAGAGGCAGCGAAAGCGGAAACGGCGACGATACGAGGAGATAGCTCAACGGAGCAAGCACGAGAGGCAACCCCAATTAAAAAAATTGGGGGGCACATGGAGCAGTCGGTGAAGCCGAGGAGCGAACCAGAGCCAGTCAGGGAGTCGGATGAGGAACTCGACGCAAGATTCCGGAGAGAGGTGCTAGCATTGAGAGCGCTGCAGAGCGGGTGTGCGTGTCTCATCAGCCCGGTGCCACCTGTACCGGTCCAACGCATCAGGCCTCCAGTGCGCCTCCACAGTCCAGAGCTTCCGGCGACAGTTCCCAGTCCAGAGCTTCCGGCGACAGTTCCCAGTTCAGAGCTTCCGGCGACAGTTCCCAGTCCAGAGCTTCCGGCGACAGTTCCCAGTCCAGAGCTTCCGGCGACAGTTCCCAGTCCAGAGCTTCCGACTACAGTTCCCAGTCCAGAGATTCTGCTGGCAGTTCCCAGTCCAGAGCTTCCGGCGACGTTTCACAGTCCGGAACCTCCAACGACGGGCCACAGTCCGGAACCTCCAGCGACGGTCCCCAGTCCGGAGCCTCCAGCGAAGGTCCCCAGTCCGAGGTCTCCAGCGAAGGTCCCCAGTCCGGAGCCTACAGCGACAGTCCCCAGTTCAGAGCCTCCAGCGACGGTCCCCAGTCCGGAGCCTCCAGCGACGGTCCCCAGTCCGGCGCCTCCAGCGAAGGTCCCCAGTCCGGCGCCTCCAGCGATGAGCTGCAGTCCAGAGTCTTCAGCGATGAGCTGCAGCCCAGAGCCTCCAGCGGTGGTTCCCAGTTCTGAGCCTCCGGCGATGATCCACGGTCCGGTTCCTCCGGCAACGATCCACGGTTCGGTTCCACAGAAGCGGAGGGATCAGTCTAGGGAGCGGGGACTACGCCCCGAACTGGAGCCGCCACCGAGGGTAGATGCCCACCCGGACCCTCCCCTATAGGTTCAGGTTTGCGGCCGGGAGTCCGCACCTTTGGGGGGGGGGGTACTGTCACGCCCTGACCTTAGATATCTCTGTTTTTCTATATATTTTGGTTAGGTCAGGGTGTGACTAGGGTAGGTACTCTAGTTTTTGTATGTCTAGGGGTTTTATGTTGTCTATGTTGGCCTGATATGGTTCCCAAACAGAGACAGCTGTTTATTGTTGTCTCTGATTTGGGATCATATTTACGTAGCCATTTTTCCTCATTTGTGTTGTGGGATCTTGACTATGTTTAGTTGCCTGTCTGCACAATTTTTGTATAGCTTCACGTTTTGTTTGTGTTTTATTATTTTGTTTTGGAGAGTTTTCTATTTATTAAAAATATGTGGAACTCTACTCACGCTGCGCCTTGGTCTGATCATTACAACGAACTTGACACCCCACTTCCTGTCGCTGGAATTCTAGCTGTAGGTTTTATCACCAAGTCAATCAATTGTCAGCTCAAGCTATCCCTAGTAAAACCATACGCCCAGATTAGCTGCAGGGTGTTAGAGTGGAGACCATAAAACACAGCATTAGCAGGACATAAATATCTTACTGTTTGTTAAGTAAATAATTGTTAAATATCCAACAAATCAGGAAAATATGTAATTTTTCTATCACAAGTTCCACCCACATACACCAGACACATACACCTTCTTATATATGTCTATCAGCATATCGATTGTGCTACCAAGGCTGGTAAAACCCTAGATCATTGTTATTCTAACTTCCACAACGCATATAAGGCTCTCCCCCACCCTCCTTTTGGAAGAGCTGACCACGACTCCATTTTGTTGCTCCCAGCCTATAGACAGAGACTAAAACAGGAAGCTCCCGTGCTCAGGTCTGTTCAACGCTGGTCCGACTAATCTGATTCCACGCTTCAAGATTGCTTCGATCACGTGGATTGGGATATGTTCCTACTGCGTCAAACAACAACATTGACGAATACGCTGATTCGGTGAGTGAGTTTATTAGCAAGTGCATCGGTGAAGTCGTACCCACAGCAAGTATTAAAACATTCCCAAACCAGAAATTGTGGATTGATGGCAGCATTCGCGCGAAACTGAAAGCGCGAACCACTGCTTTTAACCAGGGCAAGGTGACCGGAAACATGACCGAATACAAACAGTGTAGCTATTCCCTCCGCAAGCCAATCAAACAATCTAAGCGTCAGTATAGAGACAAAGTAGAGTCGCAATTCAACAGCTCAGACACAAGAGGTATGTGGCAGGGTCTACTGTCAATCACGGATTACAGAAAGAAAACAGCCCCGTCGCGGACCAGGATGTCTTGCTCCCAGACAGACTAAACAACTTCTTTGCTCGCTTTGAGGACAATACAGTGCTACTGACACGGCCCGCTACCAAAACCTGTGGACTCTCCTTCACTGCAGCCGACGTGAGTAAAACATTTAAACGTGTTAACCCTCGCAAGGCTGCAGGCCCAGACTGCATCCCCAGCCGCATCCTCAGAGCATGCGCAGACCAGCTGGCTGGTGTGTTTACGGACATATTCAATCAATCCTTATCCCCGTCTGCTGTTCCCACATGCTTCAAGAGGACCACCATTGTTCCTGTTCCCAAGAAAGCTAAGGTAACTTACACAAGACTTACACAAATACATGACACAAAAACACTACAAGAAAATTGATAAAAGTATATTTTATATATATATTTTTTGTTATCTTTCAAATGACAATCAGCATTTGAAACTAAAAGAAAGCGTACTCCCCACCCCTGTTTTGATAAATAGCTGAAAAATAACCACTCTCAATTTCATAAACAGCGCTATGGATGCAAGAAATGACCATCCATTATATAGAAATGATAGTTTTGCGGCTATACAGTTTCTTCGTTTACAAACATTGTACTAAAACAAGTATATATTTTGGGTTCTGATGGGGTACAACAGTTAAAGAAACTCGTGAGGCATTTATAAATTATGTTGTTCAAGAATCAATCGGGACATATCATAAATGTTTAAGACAAAAACATGTATGTATCAACTGCAGATTTCACTTTAAATATGAAAATAGATGCCTTTTGTTTTTGATATATTTAGGACTAGCGTATTACTTGCCAGCCATTCTACAACTGTCTGCAGCTCTTTGTTAAGTGTTTCAGGGATTTCCCTTGCTGTGGTAGCTGCCTTGTATAATGTTGAATCATCAGCATACATTGACACACAGGTTAGTGGTAGGTCATTAGTAAAAGTAGAACAAGTTAAGGGCCTAGAGAGCTGCTCTGGGGTATCCCAGACTACCTGGTTTATGTTAAGATAAAGATAAACAGAAGGTAAATAAAGTCCCTTGTATATATTAAATATGTTCATTTGTGATACAGAGTTGTAAGAGGCATTTATAAGAAGGTTTATGTGTCTGTCTTGGAGTGAACCAAGGGCTATATCTGTTCTTAGTTTCAAAAAAATTGAAAGGGGCATGCTTATTTAAGATGGTGAGGAAAGCACTTTTAAAGAATAACCAGGCATCCTCTACTGACGGGATGAGGCCAATATCCTTCCAGGATACCCGGGCCAGGTCGTTTAGAAAGGCCTGCTCGCTGAAGTGTTTTAGGGAGCGTTTGACAGTGACGAGGGGTGGTCGTTTGACCGCGGAACCATTACGGACGCAGGCAATGAGGCAGTGATCGCTGAGATCCTGGTTGAAGACAGCAGAGGTGTATTTAGAGGGCAGGTTTGTCAGGATGATGTCCATGAAGGTGCCCGTGTTTCTGGATTTAGGGTTGAACCTGGTAGGTTCCTTGATAATTTGTGTGGGATTGAGGGCATCTAACTTAGATTGTAGGACTGCCGGGGTGTTAAGCATATCCCAGTTTAGGTCACCTAACAGCACAAACTCTGAAGATAAATGAGAGGCAATCAATTCACATATGGTGTCCAGGGCACAGCTGGAGGCTGAGGGGGGTCTATAACATGCGGCAACAGTGAAAGACTTATTTCTGGAAAGGTGGATTTTTAAAAGTAGAAGCTCGAACTGTTTGGGCACAGACCTGGATAGCATGACAGAACTCTGCAGTAGATTGCAACTCCGCCCCCTTTGGCAGTCCTATCTTGGCGGAAAATGTTGTAGTTGGAATTTTTGGTGGCCTTCCTAAGCCAGGATTCAGACACATCTAGGACATCAGGGTTTGTGATGTGTGCTATCTTATCATCAATCGATAAGATAATTGAAAGGAACATGCTTATTTTATTTCATAATATACATAATTTAAAACGGCCAAGTTCACAACGGTATTCAGTTGGTAAGAGACAGACATTCCGTAAATACTAGGAATAGATTGTCCACCATCTATGCGTTGTCCAGACAGAAAAGAGAAATAGGCAAAATAACATTTTGATTTAGAGCAATAAAGAAATGGAATAAATTAACTGAGCAAAACAGAAACCTCTCAATATATAAATTTAAACATTATTTGAAAATGATTTAAATATAATACATAGAAATGTTGTGGGACTATAGTAGATGAAGAATCAATATTTATTTTAGATTGAGTATTTATTGGGTCATTATGTTAGTATATTATGTATGTTTGTAATTGTGTGTTATATGTGTGTCACGGTTTTCTTCCTCCTCGTCTGAGGAGAAGTAGGAGATATCGGACCAATACGCAGCGTGTTGAGTATTCATATTTATTAGAATACTTAAAATAAAGAACAAAACCAATAAACTGACAAAATAAACGAAGACGCAACAGTCCCGAAATAGTGAACACTAAACACAGGAACACACGAACAGGAACAATCACCCACAACCCACAATACAAAACAGGCTACCTAAATATGGTTCCCAATCAGAGACAACGACAAACACCTGCCTCTGATTGAGAACCATATCAGGCCAAACACATAGAAATAGACAAACTAGACATACAACATAGAATGCCCACTCAGATCACACCCTGACCAAACAAAACATATAAACATACAAAGCAAACTATGGTCAGGGCGTGACAATGTGGAAATGTGTTCGTATTATAAATTGTATTTTAATGTTTAAGGACTCTTGGAAGATTAGTCCAAATGGGGACTAAAAGAGATCCAAATCAAATCAAATCAAAAATCAAAACATGCATGAAACCAAGGCTTTTATGGTTACAGAAGTCAACAAATGATAGCGCATGGGGAATAGGTGTGGTACTGGGGTCTACAGGGCCTGCCTCTACATCACCAGAGGAACAGAGGAGGAGTAGGATAAGGGTACAGCTAAAGGCTATAAGAACTGGTCATCTAGTGCGTTGGGAACAGAGAATAAAAGGAGCAGATTTCTGGGCGTGGTAGAATAGATTCAAGGCATATTGTACAGACAAGGGTATGGTAGGATGTGAATACAGTGGAGGTAAACCTAGGCGTTGAGTGACGATGAGAGAGGTTTCGTGTCTGGAGGCAACAGTTAAGCCAGATGAGGTCTCCGCATGTGCGGGGGGTGGAAGAAAAGAGCTATCTAAGGCATGTTTAGCGTGACTGAGGGCTCTGCAGTGAAATAAAACAATAAGAACTAGTCGTGACAGCAGTAGGCAAGGCATATTGACATTAGAGAGAGGCATAAATCAATCACAGGTGTTGATCGGGAGAGCTAAGACAACAACGGGTAAATGGCAATGATTGGGCAGAACGGGTCAATTAGGTACATACAGGACCTGAGTTCGAGGCTGGGGCCGACAGATAAACAAAATGAAACAGTCCAGAGGGCTTCAGCTGTGTAGCTGAGTGATCATAGGGTCCAATGAGCATCAATAGGTGAGTCAGGAAGCCGTTCGGTAGTCACTACAACACTAGGCAAGCGTGAGACATGGCGTTCAGAAAGCTGGCGGGCCGGGGCTAGCAAATGGGTCTTCGGCAACATCGCAACGGAAAATCCTGTTGAGACCACATCGGGCAATTAGGTCGGCAGACCAGTCATGATGGATCGGCGGGGCTCTGTGTCGACAATAAAGGGTCCAGGCCAAATGGCAAAATAGGTATTGTAGCCCAAGAATTAGCTGGTATATGGGCCTAGCTCGTGGCTAGCTCAAGGCTAACTGGTGCTTGCTTCGGGACAGAGGCATTAGCTAACAGTAGCCACTCAGTAGCAGCTAGCTATCTGCGATGATCCGGTGGAATGAACCAGAGCGGCAGGAATCCGGTGATGTGGTAGAGAGAAGCAGTCCGATATGCTCTGGGTTGATATCGCGATGTGCAGACGGGCAGGTATTGTCCGAGCTTAAGCTGGCTGGTGTCCGAGCTAAAGTTGAAGACCGCTAGCCGTGGCTAACAAAGACTAGCAGCTACGCAGATAGCTGGCTAGCTCCTGATGGAGGTTAGCAGATCCGTACCACATTGAGTGAGGTTGCAGGAAAGAATATTTAGTTCGTAGAAAGAAAGTAGGATTCAAATATATTAGAAAAAAACTGGCTATTTACACGGGATAAGAAACGGGAAAAGACAAAGACAAACACACGTCCGACTGCTACGCCATCTTGGAATCTACTGTCTACTATATCTACTATCTACTGTATGATTACCTTTCTAACTGACTCCTAATGGTAATATCTACTGTATGATTACCTTTCTAACTGACTCCTAATGGTAATATCTACTGTATGATTACCTTTCTAACTGACTCCTAATGGTAATATCTACTGTATGACTACCTTTCTAACTGACTCCTAATGGTAATATCTACTGTATGATTACCTTTCTAACTGACTCCTAATGGTAATATCTACTGTATGATTACCTTTCTAACTGACTCCTAATGGATGTGCGTCTCCAATGGTACCTCTCTGATGTCTGTCTGTGGTGCACTTCAGTTGATAGAATGTTTTAAATATCCAATCAGATTCAAGCAGGAAGTCATATTTCGCAAGGCCTGTTCGTAACATTGTTCATAAGGAAGTCACGTTAGCTTGCACTCCGTGACTGGGCATCGATGGCCATATAGGGACCTTTTGTCCTATATACAGTGGGGCAAAAAAGTATTTAGTCAGCCACCAATTGTGCAAGTTCTCCCACTTAAAAAGATGAGAGAGGCCTGTAATTTTCATCATAGGTACACTTCAACTATGACAGACAAAATGAGAAAAAAAAATCCAGAAAATCCCACTTCCTGGTTGGATTTTTCTCAGGATTTTGCCTGCAATATGAGTTCTGTTATACTCACAGACATCATTCAAACAGTTTTAGAAACTTCAATGTTTTCTATCCAAATCTGCTAATAATATGAATATATTAGCAACTGGGACTGAGTAGCAGGCAGTTTACTCTGGGCACGTTTTCCATCCAAACGTGAAAATGCTGCCCCCTATCCATAACAAGTTAAACAAACTATAGTTTTGGTAAGTCGGTTAGGACATCTACTTTGTGCATGAAACAATACATTTTTGTTTTGTTTTGTATTGTTTGTACAGATGAACGTGGTACATTCAGGCGTTGGAAATTGCTCCCAAGGATGAACCAGACGTGTGGAGGTCTACAATTATTTTCTGAGGTCTTGGCTGATTTCTTTTGATTTCCCCATGATGTCAAGCAAAGAGGTGCTGAGTTTGAAGGTATGCCTTGAAATACATCCACAGGTACACCTCCAATTGACTCTAATTATGTCATTTAGCCTAACAGAAGCTTCCAAAGCCATTATATAATTTGATGGACTTTTCCAAGCTGTTTAATGAAACGCACAGTCAACTAGTTTATGTAAACTTCTGACCCACCGGAATTGTGATACAGTGAAATAATCTGTCTGGAAAAATGTATTGTTTCATGCACAAAGTAGATGTCCTAACCGACTTGCCAAAACTATAGTTTGTTAACAAGAAATTTGTGGAGTGGTTTAAAAACGAGCTTTAATGACTCAACCTAAGTGTATGTAAACCTCCGACTTCAACTGTATAAACATGTAGACAAAGACATAAAAAATATAGACAAACAAGAAACATATTCAATTATAAAACAGTTCTCGACAGTAGATAGATTGAAATTGTACATTAAACATCACTGCATAGTTGAAAGATATGTGTTGCGTAGAATTCCGAAGAGGGTGGCCAGGAAGGAGATAGGTGGGATGGGCTGAGGGAAGCTGAGGGTTGGGATGTGGAATTGGATACAAGTGGGAGGGGAGTTGCTGTGCGGGAGATAGAATGATGGTCAAAGATAAAAGCACAAAATACGTCAAAATAAAACATAATAAAAAGTACATTTCAATGACACTGAGAGGCAGTGTTTATACAGCTAATGCCGGTTTGCCTGAGGCTGATGCCGTGCAGGTGTTTGTACACATGCATATACACACACACTCTCATTCAAATACACACATACAAGAACACACACATACATGTAATAGTGCCAGACATGCACACACACATATACAGTTGGCATTGCTGTTATGATTTTAGTTGTTCTTGATGTCCTTTTTTCCCTTGTATTGTTTTTTGCAGTTTTCTTTTGTCTTTGTCTTTTTTCTCTTTCATTCATTTTCTAGGTTGTTGGTGCGTTGGGGGGTTATTGGGGGTGGGGAATGGAATGAATTGTATTTTATTTTTATTTTTAAAATTTATATTCTTGGGGGAGGGGTCTCAGATGGTGGAGGGACAGCTATTGGGGAACTGTGGGGGGCCTGGTGGGAGATCTGTCGACGTGCCCATCAGCAGGGCGTTGACCCTGGATGCTTCTGTGTGTCGCTCTGAATGGGAGTCTGTTGGATGACTGGTGTGGTGTAGTTGTTGAGAGGCTTCACTGCAAGTATATTGTACGTTTTGGATATTCAATAAAATAATTTAAAAAAAATTAAATAAATTCATAGAAGCATTTTACAGAGTACAGTATGTAACTGTTCTCTCTCCTCAGTCAGGTTGTTGTAACTGGTCTGTGACTTGTCTCTCTCTTTAGTCAGGTTATTGTAACTGGTCTGTGACTTTTCTCTCTCTTTAGTCAGGTTATTGTAACTGGTCTGTGACTTGTCTCTCTCTTTAGTCAGGTTATTGTAACTGGTATGTGACTTGTCTCTCTCTTTAGTCAGGGTGTTGTAACTGGTCTGTAGCTCGTCTCTCTCCTCAGTCAGGTTGTTGTAACTGGTCTGTAACTCGTCTCTCTCCTCAGTCAGGTTGTTGTAACTGGTCTGTAACTCGTCTCTCTCCTCAGTCAGGTTGTTGTAACTGGTCTGTAACTCGTCTCTCTCCTCAGTCAGGGTGTTGTAACTGGTCTGTAGCTCGTCTCTCTCCTCAGTCAGGTTGTTGTAACTGGTCTGTAGCTCGTCTCTCTCCTCAGTCAGGTTGTTGTAACTGGTCTGTGACTCGTCTCTCTCCTCAGTCAGGTTGTTGTAACTGGTCTGTAACTCGTCTCTCTCCTCAGTCAGGTTGTTGTAACTGGTCTGTGACTGGTCTCTCTCTGTAGTCAGGTTATTGTAACTGGTCTGTGACTTGTCTCTCTCTTTAGTCAGGTTGTTGTAACTGGTATTTGACTTGTCTCTCTCTTTAGTCAGGGTGTTGTAACTGGTCTGTAGCTCATCTCTCTCCTCAGTCAGGTTGTTGTAACTGGTCTGTAACTCGTCTCTCTCCTCAGTCAGGTTGTTGTAACTGGTCTGTAGCTGGTCTCTCTCCTCAGTCAGGTTGTTGTAACTGGTCTGTAACTGGTCTCTCTCCTCAGTCAGGTTGTTGTAACTGGTCTGTAACTGGTCTCTCTCCTCAGTCAGGTTGTTGTAACTGGTCTGTAACTGGTCTCTCTCCTCAGTCAGGTTGTTGTAACTGGTCTGTAACTGGTCTCTCTCCTCAGTCAGGTTGTTGTAACTGGTCTGTGACTGGTCTCTCTCTGTAGTCAGGTTATTGTAACTGGTCTGTGACTGGTCTCTCTCTGTAGTCAGGTTGTTGTAACTGGTCTGTGACTGGTCTCTCTCTTTAGTCAGGTTGTTGTAACTGGGCTGGAACTGGTCTCTCTCTTTAGTCAGGTTATTGTAACTGGTCTGTAGCTGGTCTCTCTCTTTAGTCAGGTTGTTGTAACTGGTCTGTAACTGGTCTCTCTCTTTAGTCAGGTTGTTGTAACTGGGCTGGAACTGGTCTCTCTCTTTAGTCAGGTTGTAGTAACTGGGCTTTAACTGGTCTATGTCTTTCGTCAGGTTGTTGTAGCTGGTCTCTTTATGAAAAACAAAGCAATAAAATAATTAAAATAAGCATAAGCCTATGGCAATGTTGCTTATGAAAATAATTAACAGAAGCATTTTACAGAGTACAGTATGTCTACATACTCTCCTCTAAACCTAAACAGATCAATTATTTATCTTGTTTTTCCTCCCTTCCTCAGTCTCTTCATTTACTTCTTCCTCTATTTCTCTCTCTGACACTAAGGCTTTATCTCAATTAGTCTTTCCTAGATTCCTCTCCTACTATCTCCTCTCCTCATTCTCCAGCTGATCTCACTCTTCAGTCAGGTTGTAGTAACTGGTCTTTAACTGGTCTCTCTCTTTAGTCAGGTTGTTATAACAGGTCTCTAGGTGGTCTCTCTCCTCAGTCAGGTTGTTGTAACTGGTCTGTAACTGGTCTCTCTCCTCAGTCAGGTTGTTGTAACTGGTCTGTAACTGGTCTCTCTCCTCAGTCAGGGTGTTGTAACTGGTCTGTAACTGGTCTCTCTCTTTAGTCAGGTTGTTGTAGCTGGTCTGTAACTGGTCTCTCTCTTTAGTCAGGTCGTTGTAGCTGGTCTGTAACTGGTCTCTCTCTTTAGTCAGGTTGTAGTAACTGGTCTTTAACTGGTCTCTCTCCTCAGTCAGGTTGTAGTTACTGGTCTGTAACTGGTCTCTCTCCTCAGTCAGGTTGTAGTAACTGGTCTGTAACTGGTCTCTCTCCTCAGTCAGGTTGTAGTTACTGGTCTGTAACTGGTCTCTCTCCTCAGTCAGGTTGTATTTACTGGTCTTTAACTGGTCTCTCTCTTTAGTCAGGTTGTTGTAACTGGTCTGTAACTGGTCTCTCTCGTTAGTCAGGTTGTTGTAACTGGTCCTTAACTGGTCTCTCTCGTTAGTCAGGTTGTTGTAACTGGTCTGTAGCTGGTCTCTCTCTTTAGTCAGGTTGTTGTAACTGGTCCTTAACTGGTCTCTCTCTTTAGTCAGGTTGTTGTAGCTGGTCTGTAACTGGTCTCTGTCGTTAGTCAGGTTGTTGTAACTGGTCCTTAACTGGTCTCTCTGCCTAGTCAGGTTGTTGTAACTGGTCTGTAGTTGGTCTCTCTGCCTAGTCAGGTTGTTGTAACTGGTCTGTAGCTCGTCTCTCTCTGCAGCTGCGTTCGTCTTATAAATGGAAAACCTCTTTGACATGTTGGTCCTGCAATCTTCAAAATCTTTGGTGGCTCTTTTATCTGTAAGTATAAATACATAGTTACTAGCTAAAACACCAGGTAAATAGACCTAGTAACCAACACTTCTTACAACTACGTGATAAGCAATGAACATATGAAACAAACTCACAGTGGACAGACAGGCCTATGATCCCAGCCAGTAGGAGAAGACACAGCAGCCCCAGACACAGTGTAACAGCTAGGAAGGGTCTCTTCCCTGAGCAATCAGGCTCTGTGGACACATGAAATAGGATTTTATGTGAGAGTGCGCATGTGAGAGTGCGTGTGTGTGTGTGTGTGTGTGTGTGTGTGCATGTGTATCACATGGGGATGTGTGAAACTTACTCCTCAGCCTGAAGTGTCCCCGCTTGCGCCAGCCAATAGATAACTTTTCGCATGACGCTGACTCGTAAGACGCTTCAGAAAAGGCAGTCACGTCTGCTAGCAAGGCAGAGGTCCCAAGTTTGAGCAAATGAGTAAGCGGCCCTCCCTAAGCATGCTTGCTTGCTGGCTGTCTGTCTGTCTGTCTGTCTGTCTGCCTGTCTGTCTGTCTGCCTGCCTGCCTGTCTGTCTGTCTGTCTGTCTGTCTGTCTGTCTGTCTGTCTGTCTGTCTGTCTGTCTGTCTGTCTGTCTGTCTGTCTGTCTGTCTGTCTGTCTGTCTGTCTGTCTGTCTGTCTGTCTGTGTGTGTGTGTGTGTTACCTGAGTGCTGGTCTCCTGGTCCATTATTAGGAGCAGTGTCAGCTGTCTCTTCTCTCTTGGTGCTGGTCTCATCGTCTCTCAGGGTGTCTGCACTGATGTAGATATCCACAATCTTCTCCTCCATCTCACCTCTGTTAAACCTCTTGGTCATATCTGGCTCAGCATAGATGGCCTCAGACATCTTCAACAATGTTTTCTTCGTGGTCATATCTGGCTCAGCATAGATGGCATCAGACATCTCCAACAATGTTTTCTTCTTGGTCATATCTGGCTCAGCATAGATGGCCTCAGACATCTTCAACAATGTTTTCTTCGTAGTCATATCTGGCTCAGCATAGATGGCATCAGACATCTCCAACAATGTTTTCTTCGTGGTCATATCTGGCTCAGCATAGATGGCATCAGACATCTCCAACAATGTTTGACGCTTTCGTTCTATGTAGGTCTCCTATATGTTAATTCTAGGTTCTAGTGATATCACTGCCTCTATCTCTCTGTGTCTGTTTGTCTCTATGTCTCCCTTCGTCTCTCTCTGTGTCATCTGTGTCTCTGTCTGTGTGACTTACTGCTGTAGCTGTTAACCATAGGGAAGTTTCAAAATCAGAAAGTTGAGCAACAAATTACATGGGTAGTTGTGGCTGCGGCATCTTCTCATTTTTTACATTTTTATCTGACTCCTGAGTAGTGTGTGTGCACTTATCAGGAGTCTAATGGTGTCTCTCCTCAGCCAGGTTGTTGTAACTGGTCTGTAGCTGGTGTCACTCTTCAGTAAGGTTTCTGTAACTTGTCTTTGGTTGGTCTCTTTCTTTAGTCAGGTTGGTGTAGCTGGTCTGTAGCTGGTCTCTCTCTTCAGTCATGTTGTTGAAACTGTTCTGTAGCTGGTCTCTCTGCAGTTGTGTTAGTCTTGTAAACATAGAAACTCCTTCATAAGTTGTTCCTTTTATCCTCAGAGTATAAATACATAGTTACTAGCTAAAACATCATGTAAGTAGTAACCATCTCTTACAACTAGGGGATAAGCAATGAACATATGGCACAAATATTAAACTTACAGTGGACAGACAGGCCAATGATCCCAGCAGTGGAGGCTCCTCAGAGGAGGAAGGGGAGGACCATCCAAAGAATTTTATAAAAATAAAAATAGTGAAACATTAATACAGTTATCCTCTTTAGATAAAACTATTCTAAATATTAATGCAATTGGAGATCTACAGTGGCTTAAACATCACTCTGTAGGACAGCACCATGGTGTAACTTGAGGACAGATAGTCTACTTCCTCCTCTGCGTACATTGATTTCAATACAAAACCTTCACACCCTTCCATAGACTTACAGAGTAATTATGACAACTTCCGGAGGATGTCCTCCAACCTATCAGAGTTTTTGCAGCATGAACTGATATTTTGTCCACCTAATCAAAGGATCAGAGAATAAATCTAGTACTTACAGCATAAGCTAAAGCTAGCTAGCACTGCAGAGCATAACATGTGGTAAGTAGGTGACTCAAAGAGAGTGAAAGACAATAGTTAAACAGTTTTGAACAAATTAAATTATTTAAAAATTAAGGACAAGCAAGAGACAGAGAGAGCTAGCTGTTTTTATTTTAATTTTTTTCCACTTTCACTTAGCTAGCGAATGCAGCTAGTTAGTTTAACCTACTCAAACACCCGGCTCAAACAGAGAGGGATGCTATGTTAGCTAGCTGGCTATGGTTATCCAACACTGGAACTCTTCGAAGTCAAGGTAAGCTTTTGGTTTTATAAATGTATTGCCACCGTGGCCCGCTGGTTTAACTGATCAACTGCTTGCCCACTGTACACCGTACTGCATGATTGTAGTGGGTTTACTAACACATTAGTTCTAGTAGCTATGTTGACTAGCTATGAAATTAGATCAAATGGTGACAACAATGTAGGCTGTCTGTAGTGGTTATTTTATCTTTATTTAATAACTTGTCAAGGCAGTTAATAACAAATTCTTATTTTGAATGACAGCCTAGGAACAGTGTGTTAACTGCCTTGTTCAGGGGCAGAACGACAGATTTTTACCTTGTCTGCTCGGGGATGTGATCTTGCAACCTTCTGGTTACAAGTCCAACACACTAACCACTAGGCTAAAGCGTAGAGCATTTGGATTATTATGATATGTTTTGGCTTGGAAATGTTTTTTCACCTGGTCACAGACAGCTGATGTAGTGTGCACTGAAGTCCACAAGCGAAAGGAAAAGGTGAGAGGAGGAGGGTGCATAAATGCAAGAAGGAATTATACAACAATCAAAGCGATCATGCTGTGAACGAAACAAGGATAAACATATCTGATTGTGTCTAATAGAGACTCTTGTTTGCAACTCTTGTTTGCAACTGTTGGACTTGACCAGCTAGATACAAGAGCGTGCAAGGCAGTAATAAAAGTGTCACTGTCTGTCGCACTACAAGTCCTGCCTCTCGCAGGTAGCCTCTCGCAGGTAGCCTCTCGCAGGTAGCCTCTCGCAGGTAGCCTCTCGCAGGTAGCCTCTCGCAGGAAGCCTAGTGGTTAGAGCGTTGGACCAGTAACTGAAAGGTTGCTGGTTTGAATAACTGAGTTGACAAGGTGAAAAACCTGTCGATGTGTCCTTGAGCAAGGTACTTAACCCTAATTTGCTCTGGGGCTCACCCTGTAGTTAGGCCGTTATTGTAAATATGATTTTTTTCTTAACTAACTTGCCTAGTTAAATAATATAAATAAAATCCCATCTCCTCATTGTTTTTTAGGAGCATATACCCACCTGGGTGATTGAAAGCTGAACTGAGGTCTACCCTCCAGGCCAGTGGGTGGTGGTAATGCACCTTAAAGTTGGTTGCCAATCGCCTATATAAAGTCCACAGAAAAAGAAGAACAGGTAAGAGGAGAGATCACTAGAAATTAACTACATTTCCCCATTAATCTGTGGACTAATAGTCGGAGTAGCGAACACATGATTTTGTGTGACTCAAAATGGGTCAAAATTCTACAAAGATCCAGAAAAAAAGGACCTTGTCCATTTCAGGTAATATAATAAATATATCACAGGTCAAATTAGCTAGCAAAAGCAAGCTAGCTGAATGTCCATGAATATTTAATGTATTTAGACCTGTCCCCAAATTAATATAGTTGGTTCAGAGTTTGTTTTGATATTTCAACCAGCCTGTCCTGATCATGTCTGGTGTGGATGGACAAAATCAACATGCACGTGATGGCGTTCCGGTGTGTCAGCATGTTATAGTATGCAAGACAATTTTACTGGTTCAGGAGAGTATTTCTGCTGTGTGTCAGTGTCTGAAACAAACAGCTTTTGACCCGGTTGAAGGTGGAGGTTACCCCCAGCAAACATTGAAGTAACGTGCTCAGGCTGGTTATACAGTAACAGGTCCTAGCTGGTAATACAGTAACATGTCCTGGCTGGTTATACAGTAACATGTCCTGACTGGTTATACAGTAACATGTCCTGGCTGGTTATACAGTAACATGTCCTGGCTGGTTGTACAGTAACATGTCCTAGCTGGTTATACAGTAACATGTCCTAGCTGGTAATACAGTAACATGTCCTGGCTGGTTATACAGTAACATGTCCTGGCTGGTTGTACAGTAACATGTCCTAGCTGGTTATGCAGTAACATGTCCTGGCTGGTTATACAGTAACATGTCCTGGCTGGTTATACAGTAACATGTCCTGGCTGGTTATACAGTAACATGTCCTAGCTGGTTATACAGTAACATGTCCTGGCTGGTTATACAGTAACATGTCCTAGCTGGTTATACAGTAACATGTCCTGGCTGGTTATACAGTAACATGTCCTAGCTGGTAATACAGTAACATGTCCTGGCTGGTTATACAGTAACATGTCCTGGCTGGTTGTACAGTAACATGTCCTAGCTGGTTATGCAGTAACATGTCCTGGCTGGTTATACAGTAACATGTCCTGGCTGGTTATACAGTAACATGTCCTGGCTGGTTATACAGTAACATGTCCTAGCTGGTTATACAGTAACATGTCCTGGCTGGTTATACAGTAACATGTCCTAGCTGGTAATACAGTAACATGTCCTGGCTGGTAATACAGTAACATGTCCTGTCTGGTTATACAGTAACATGTCCTGGCTGGTTATACAGTAACATGTCCTGGCTGGTTATACAGTAACATGTCCTGGCTGGTTATACAGTAACATGTTATGGCTGGTTATACAGTAACATGTCCTGGCTGGTTATACAGTAACATGTCCTGGCTGGTTATACAGTAACATGTCCTAGCTGGTAATACAGTAACATGTCCTGGCTGGTTATACAGTAACATGTCCTGGCTGGTAATACAGTAACATGTCCTGTCTGGTTATACAGTAACATGTCCTGGCTGGTTATACAGTAACATGTCCTGGCTGGTTTTAGTTGGGAAACTTTCTTCTTCTTCTTTTCACCTTGTTATCTGATTGGAGTAACTTCCTGGTCTTCTGGGGGAAGTTCCACCCACATACACCAGGCTCACACATCCTCTTATATGGTCTCTTACTATTCTATTGGCAATTGACCAATTCCTACATGCATTTAACAGACTCCTATTTGTGTCATCCCAAGCCTTCAAACGGAGGTCACATTATGGCTTGCACCGTGGCCGTGTAGGGGCCGTTTAGGGCCCTTTTTCTTTTACCTACTCTGTCTGTGTGTGACATCAGTGTGAGGAGTTATTCAGAAGTGTGTGTAGGATATTGATCTGCATCTTTCTCAGAGGTTTAAAAGGGGAACTTGACGTGAGTCCCTGTCTGCCTGTGTGCAGTGTGTTCTCTTACTACTGTTCTGCCCTCTGTCTATGTCCAACTATAGGTGACACTGTTTTAATGATCCAATCACATTCAATCAGGAAGCTGGGAAATCTCCTAGGACATTTTCCCTTTATTACTTAATCTGTGCCTTAATTCTTCTTATTAATGAACTGTGTCTTTAGACCAGTATGGTTAAGGAACTATTCACACAATCATGTTACCTCAACAGTTAACAATGTATTGTATTTGAATGGGTGAGTAATTGAGGATTGTTTTGTTTCTTTTCTTTGTCAGGCTTGGGGAGAGGCCCTAGTGTGTCCCAAGTAGCACCCTGATCACTATTTAGTTAACCACTTTGGACCAGGGCCATGGATCTGGTCAAATGTAGGGCAGGAGGAGGGCTGTACTTAATTAACGTGGTCAGTGTGAAAACGATGATTGATATCAGACCAGAGATATTGTTAGTAAGACTAGCTAAGAATTGGCACCAAGTGTAGAGTTTGCACCTGTTTTTTCAGTTTAGGGGATAAGAGTCCTAAAGCAAAGCTAAAACATTTACATATTACCTGAACGTTTTCTTCTTTCTGTTAACCCAAGTTTAAATGTTAATGTGTTATAGTCTCTATGGCCACTAGACAGAACACAACACAGAACACAGCATCCTCACATTGTTCATTGTTTGGAAGCAATACCATTTCATAGAAGTAATACTTAATGAATAAACTGTTTACAGGGAAGAGGACAACGCTGAAACCAATACAGTATTGTGACTGATCCAAAAGGCTGCCAATAATATATTGGCAAAAATGAATTACATCTGAAAGACAGAAAGATAATACCATGTAGTGTGTAAATGCATGTGCTCAGTTAATTACATTAATTAATTTTACCTATATGTAGCTATTTCTGTCATTTCTCACAGATCCAGTGCAGCATGTGGTTGCATGGTGCATCGTTCCAGTTGGCCAAAACGCTGTCCCGATGGTAGACCTCGACACAATCCTCCTCGTTGTTGGTACCACCATGGTCCGTCTGACCACTCTTCCAGTACCTACAGATAACACACACACAGCGTCCACCATATTGGTTTTCTAATATTCAGATTCCGGGTTGCGTTCCAATAAGCTCTTCTTTCTGCTGAAGTGTACGCTCATCCACTACTTCCCATACATCTAAAGCCTTGTGTTGGTGTAGGCATGTGAGCTAGAGGGAACTCCCATACACCAGTGATTTCCATTCAAATCCATAAAGGGAAGTGGACAAGTGCACACTTCTGGAGAAAATATAGAATATTGGAACGCACCCCTTGGTTCTTTCTGAATTCACCTTCCCTCAACTCCTTGTGTCCTCTCTCCTCACCTCATTCTCAAAAGGCATTGGAAGAGAATATCCAAGGTCCCTCCCCTCAGAAGTTCTCCTCCAATGTGTTTTCAGAAGGATTCAAGGACAGGCAGCGGCGACCTGTCATTCAGTACAGGTGGGGCAGAGCTTTAATTGTAGCATTAATTAATGTTAATGTCATCAGTTTATTCATGTCACAAATCTTCTCTCTCTCTAACTCCCCTTGCTTTCTCCCTCTCTGTCTCTGTCTCTGTCTCTCTCCCCTACCCTCCCCTCTCTCCTCCCTCACTCTCTCCTCCCTCTCTCCTCCATCTCTCCTCCCTCTCTCTCTCCCCTCTCTCTCCTCTATTCTGACCTCTCCCTCATGTCACCTATCAGGTAATTCATGTTATACAGTGCCTTGCAAAAGTATTCATCCCCTTTGGTGTTTTTCCTATTTTGTTGCATTACAACCTGTAATTTTTTTTTTGGGGGGGGGGGGTGGATTTCATGTAATAGACATACACAAAATAGTCCAAATTGCTGAATTGAAATTCAAATAAAGAAAAAACGAAAAAGTGGTGCGTGCATATGTATTCACCCCCTTTGCTATGAAGCCCCTAAATAACATCTAGTGCAACCAATTACCTTCAGAAGTCACATAACTAGTTAAATAAAGTTCACCTGCGTGCAATCTAAGTGTCACATGATCTGTCACATGATCTCAGTGTATATATACATCTGTTCTGAAAGGCCCAGAGTCTGCAACACCACTAAGCAAAGGGCACCACCAAGCAAGAGGCACCATGAAGACCAAGGTCCTCTCCGATCAGGTCAGGGACAAAGTTGTGGAGACGTACAGAGCAGGGTTGGGTTATAAAAAAATATCCGAAACTTTGAACATCCCACAAAGCACCATTAAATCCATTATAAAAAAATGGAAAGAATACGGCACCACAACAAACCTGCCAAGAGAGGGCCGCCCACCAAAACTCATGGACCAGGCAAGGAGGGCATTAATCAGAGAGGCAACAAAGAGACCAAAGATAACCCTGAAGGAGCTGCAAAGCTCCAGAGCGGAAATTGGAGTATCTGTCCGTAGGACCACTTTAAACGTCTCATCACCCCGAGAACACCACTGTGAAGCATGGTGGTGGCAGCATCATGCTGTGGGGATGTTTTTCATATGCAGGGACTGGGAAACTGGTCAGATTTGAAGGAATGATTGATGGCGCTAAGTAAAGGGAAAATCTTGAGGGAAGCCTGTTTCGGTCTTCCAGAGATTTGAGACTGGGACGGAGGTTCACCTTCCAGCAGGACAATGACCCTAAGCATACTCCTAAAGCAAGGGGAAGGGGAAATGTCTTGGAATGGCCTAGTCAAAGCCCAGACCTCAATCCAACTGAAAATATGTGGTATGACTTAAAGATTGCTGTACACCAGCGAACCCATCCAACTTGAAGGAGCTGGAGCAGTTTTGCATTGAAGAATGGGCAAAAAATCCCAGTGGCTAGATGTGCCAACCTGATCGAGACATACCCCAAGAGACTTGCAGCTATATTTGCTGCAAAAAAATGGCTCTACAAAGTATTGACTTTGGGGGGTGAATAGGTATGCATGCTCAATTTTCATTTTTTTTGGTCTTATTTCTTTTTTTTCACAAGCAAAAGTATTTAGCATCTTAAAGGTGGTAGGCATGTTGTGTAAATCAAATGATACACCCTCCCCCAAAATCTATTTTAATTCCAATTTGTACAGCAACAAAATAGTAAAAATGCCAAGGGGGGGTGAATACTTTCGGAAGGCACTGTATATCTCCTCTCTCTCTATCCCCTCTCTCTCTTTCCCCTCTCTCTCCTCTAACTCTCTTTCTCTCTCTCCCCTCTCTCTTTCCTCTCTTTCCCCCCCTCTCTCTCTTCCCCTCTCTCTCTTTCCCCCTCTCTCTCTCTCCCCTCTCTCCTCTCTCTCTCCCTCTCTCCTTTCTATCTCTCCCATCTTTCTCTCCCCCTCCCTTTTCTCCCCTCTCTTCCCTCTCTCTCTCTCCTCCCTTCTCTTCCCATCTCCCTCTCCTCCCTCTCTCTCCCTTCCCTCTTCCCTCTCCTCTCTTTTACCCCTCTCTCCATCTCCCCTCTCTCTCTCCTCCTCTTCCCTCTCTCCTCCTCTCTCCTCTCCCCCCTTCCTCCATCTCCCTTTCCCCTCTCCTCTCTCTTTCCCATTTCTTCTATCTTTCATCTCTCTCCTCTACTCTCCCCTCTCTGCCTCACTATCTCTCCTCTCTCTCTCTCTCTCTCTCTCCTCCCCTCTCTCCACTCTCCCTCTCTCTTTCCCCTCTCCCCTCTCTCTTTCCCCTCTCTCCTCTCTCTCTCTCCCTTCCCTTTCCTCTCTCTCCCTCCCCTCTTCCCTCTCCCCTTTAACTTCCCTCTCCCCTTTAACTCCCCTCTCTCTTTCCCCTCTCCTCTCCTCCTTCTCTCTATATTGCGACAGGTTTCCTTCAGGATAGGTTTTCCACTGTTTAGCTCTGTCAGAGAAATATACTATGTTACACGTATTGACCAACAAATTCTAACATTGTAATTAACTGTTGGCAAATCCATAATGAGGGTGCACTCATGAGGTTAAATTCCGAAGCTAAACCCTTCTCCCCGAAATATACACTCGCTCACTCTCCCTCATCGATTTAAAGGATTATGACTGCACCAATCCAATGCATTTAAATGCATGACTGAACAAGTGCACACTTCTGGAGAATGAAGGGTAGAGAATGGGGACACAGCCCTAGTGACTGACTTGACTACTTACCATGCTCAGAGAGCCTCTTCTGCAGCACCACCTTCTCATTGGTCAGAACACTGACCCTGTTTCTCAACATGTCCCTGTCTTTAGTCAGGTTAATGTAACACTCCTGTAACAGTTTTTTGTCAGTTTTCTCTTGGTCTCTCTCCTATTGCAGCTGGTTGCTCTCCGTCTGTAACTCGTCTCTTTCCCTCAGTAACTGGTTTCTGTCCGTCTGGCACTGGTCTCTCTGTACACAGAGCCATGATACAACTGGTATCTGTCTGGTCTTGCGCCAGACTAGTGGTGTTGTAACAGCCCTATAAATGTTTTCTCTCTTTGTTGGAGCGGGCTGAAAGAAAGAAAAGAAGTTCCTGGGATGTGTCCCAAATGACACTATTACTTATATGGTGAGCTGCTTTTGACCAAAGCCCTATGGGCCATGGTCAAAAGTAGTGTACTTTAAAGAGGATAGAATGCTATTTGGGACACACACTTTTTTTTGTGTGTCAGCAATTTTGACAGACTGCTGGTCCCACAAGCTATGTAATGTCTATAAGTCTGAATTGTGATCCTTGGTTTGTGACAACAGAACTAGGGTGTGATAATGACATACATATCTATCCTATGGGCCCTGGTTAAAAGTAATGCACTATACATGGAATAGGGTCCCAAATGACACCCTAGCTTCCCAAATGGAAAAGGTTCCCAAATGGCACCCTATCCCCTATTTAGTGCGCTACGTTTGACCAGTGCTCTAATGGGGTGTAATTTGGGACACAGCCTCACTCACAGAAAGCCAGTCTCAGGGAGATGTTGAGAGTGACTTGTAGAACACACAGCACTCCTAAACACACAGCAGCCAGCCTGTAGAGTCTTAGTCTTCCATCTGCAGAGAAATACACACGCAGACACACAGAAACACACACAGAAAAACAGACACAGAAATACACACAGACACACATACACCGTCATCCTACATGACTAATAACTATGTTTTAAACAGAACACACCATCATCCTACATCACTAATGATTATGATTAGAATTCTGAGAGACAAAAATGTCCATTGCACCATTGGTTTTCCCCCATCGAGGGTTGGCAGCAACAGTTTGCTCAAGCTTGCGGTCACCTCAAATCTGATAACCAGGAAGCAACTGTATGAAGAAATGACCAAAATTACACAATTTAGCCGAAGCATGATTTAAAGGGTAAATCCGTGATTGCTATATCACATTTAATTTAATTGTAATTTATAATTGCCTCCTGACTTTAGTTTAACCTTTCTGGCTCTGGCGTTCCGCTAGCGGAACTCCTCCCACATTCCACTGAAAAGGCAGAGCGCGAAATTCAAAAGATATTTTTTAGAAATATTTAACTTTCACACATTAACAAGTCCAATACAGCAAATGAAAGATACACATCTTGTGAATCCAGTCAACATGTCCGATTTTTTAAATGTTTTACAGCGAAAACACCACATATATTTACACTGCTCAAAAAAATAAAGGGAACACTTAAACAACACAATGTAACTCCAAGTCAATCACACTTCTATGAAATCAAACTGTCCACTTAGGAAGCAACACTGACAATAAATTTCACATGCTGTTGTGCAAATGGAATAGACAAAAGGTGGAAATTATAGGCAATTAGCAAGACACCCCCCAAAAAGGAGTGATTCTGCAGGTGGTGACCACAAACAACTTCTCAGTTCCTATGCTTCCTGGCTGATGTTTTGGTCACTTTTGAATGCTGGCGGTGCTCTCACTCTAGTGGTAGCATGAGACGGAGTCTACAACCCACACAAGTGGCTCAGGTAGTGCAGTTCATCCAGGATGGCACATCAATGCGAGCTGTGGCAAAAAGGTTTGCTGTGTCTGTCAGCGTAGTGTCCAGAGCATGGAGGCGCTACCAGGAGACAGGCCAGTACATCAGGAGACGTGGAGGAGGCCGTAGGAGGGCAACAACCCAGCAGCAGGACCGCTACCTCCGCCTTTGTGCAAGGAGGTGCACTGCCAGAGCCCTGCAAAATGACCTCCAGCAGGCCACAAATGTGAGCACTCTTAAACTATAGAGAAAATTGACGCAACTAGAACTGGGCTTTCGTGGGCATTAGCCCTGAAGGATTTTGGCTCAGCCCCGAGTCTTTCGCCCTGCTGGGAGGCTGTACAGCAAACTAGGTTACACTGCATTATACACTGCAATAAATACTCCAATCATGAGCCCTGGCCTGCCTTTTTTAGTGCTGCCTAAAACCAGCATTTCTGTGTACCATGGAGTCAAAGTTGTTTTCAAAGTCATTTTTGATTCGTCCAAATAATTCATATTTTGTCGGGCATCTGTTCATTCTGAGGGAGAGTGTACAAAGATGAGAAAGAGAACCAGAGGTAAACTTTCTTAGCTTGCTACTACTATAGCTAGCTACTTTTGTTAGCCCGTGATGAGGCTATTCAGAGTTATTGACCTCACAATAAGCCAGTTACAAGTAATTTAGCTACAATTCAACATGTTGACTCAAAAGCTGCACTGACAGATTACGTTAAGCTAGCTAACTAATGTTAGGGACAACCCGGATTAGCTTTTTGGACACTGGACAATAAATCCAACTCCTGGAGCTCTGTTTACCACCCGAATATTATCACTAACTAACCAATTACTGTCTAATCAATTACTGTCCAAATACACAAAACATTGCTATTAAAGCTAGCTAGCTAACCTGAGGGTCATCGATGACCAACATGACGCTAGCTACTTTTGGTAACGTCAGCTCAATTATATGTTGAAAAAACAAAGCTGGAAAGCTGCGGTAACATTGTTTTTCCAATTTATAGAAGATGGACATACAGAATGTCTTCTTGAGAAAGAGGGTGAGAGATGCTGCTCAGCAAACACAGAGACAGGGGTTCTAATTGCAGGACTAAGTGCATGGATTTTGTGTGTATGTGTGTTTAAAATACAATGGCAAATGAACTGATACTATTCTGCATCTACATAGAGAGACAGAGGTCCACAAGACAGACAGAGGAGAGTTCAGGAGAACAGAGAGACAGAGGTCCGCAAGACAGACAGAGGAGAGTACAGGAGAACAGAGAGACAGCAAAGATATTGTGGTTCGTGATACAGTGGCAAGAAAAAGTATGTGAACCCTTTGGAATTACCTGGACTTCTGCATAAATTCGTCATGAAATTTGATCTGATCTTCATTTAAGTCACAGTTGACAGTTGAATGTTCATCGGGCTTAAGATTGAGTGAACTGCTATTATCATTAAGGAACAGAAGTTATCAAATTTTACCTTAAACATTATTTGCCAGTTCTCTTGTTCCTCATATCGTGTGTTCAGAATACTTCATATTGCTTCTCTCTCTCTCGCTCTCTCTCTCTCTCGCTCTCTCTCTGTGTGTTCACAACAATCCATATTGCTACGGTACTGGCTCAGACCAGCTGGCTGGTGTGTTTACGGACATATTCAATCTCTCCCTATCCCAGCCTGCTGTCCCTACATGCTTCAAGATGGCCACCATTGTTCCTGTACCCAAGAAAACAAAGGTAACTGAACTAAATGACTATCGCCCCGTAGCACTCACTTCTGTCATCATGAAGTGCTTTGAGAGACTAGTCAAGGATCATATCACCTCTACCTTACCTGACACCCTAGACCCACTTCAATTTGCTTTCTGCACTAATAGATACACAGACAATGCAATCACCAATTCATTGAATTCATATTAAAAAGTGTTGATTATTTGGTGTCAGGAGAGCACAGCGCACTGAAGAAAGCAGTAAGATATGAAACAGTGTTATGTTTCTGCCAGATTGTCACTGCTAGCGTGCGAGGCCAAGAGTGCAAGCCGCTTCATTTTGGCCACGCAGGTATCTGTGTTACAGTATGGTGTCATGTAGAAGAGGCTGGTGGGAGAAGCTGTAGGAGGACAGGCTCATTGTAATGGCTGGAATGGAATTCATGGAACGGAGTCAAACATGTGTTTTATATATGCTTAATGCGTTTGATACCGGTCCATAAATTGCATTCCAGCAATTACAATGAGCCCGCATGCCCTCCCACCAGCCTCCTCTGTTGTCATGGTGATGTTAAACCCTTTTCTCACAAATCCAGTAACGATTGTCTTCACATGACTGGTCATTCCATGCCTTTACAGGACGCCATGTTTCTGTGTTCAGCTCAACACAGTCCTCCTCCCCATTTGCTGGGTTGTCACCACCATTATCAGGCTGCTGTAAGGACCAGTAACTACAGGTTAAACAAGACAGAGAAAAGAAAATCAATCATAAACATTTGATTTGTCACATGCTCTGAATACAACAGGTGTAGACTTTAACGTAAAATGCTTACTTACGGGACCTTTCCAACAATGCAGAGTTAAAATGTGAGATAAAAATACTAAATTAGCTAAATAGAAAAATGAAATATTAACACAATAAAATATCAACAACAAGGAATACCGGAACCGAGTCAATGTGCAGGAGAACGAGGTAGTTGAGGTAGTTAAGGTAATATGTACATGTAGGAGTCAATGTGCAGGGGTACGAGGTAGTTGAGGTAATATGTACATGTAGGAGTCAATGTGCAGGGGTACGAGGTAGTTGAGGTAATATGTACATGTAGGAGTCAATGTGCAGGGGTACGAGGTAGTTGAGGTAATATGTACATGTAGGAGTCAATGTGCAGGGGTACGAGGTAGTTGAGGTAATATGTACATGTAGGAGTCAATGTGCAGGGGTACGAGGTAGTTGAGGTAATATGTACATGTAGGAGTCAATGTGCAGGGGTACGAGGTAGTTGAGGTCATTAAGGTAATATGTACATGTAGGTAGGGGTAAAAGGGACTAGGCAATCAGGATAGACAATTAACAGAGGAGCAGCACTGCATGTGAAAAGTGTGTATGTGTGTGTGTGTGTGTGTGTGTGTGTGTGTGTGTGTGTGTGTGTGTGTGTGTGTGTGTGTGTGTGTGTGTGTGTGTGTGTGTGTGTGTGTGTGTGTGTGTGTGTGGCATCACTATGTGTGTGTGTGTGTGTGTTTTGAGTGTTTGTGTGTAGTGTGTGTGTGTGTGTGTGTGTGTGTGTGTGTGTGTGTGTGTGTGTGTGTGTGTGTGTGTGTGTGTCTGTGTGTGTGTGTGTCTGTGTGTGTGTGTGGCATCACTATGTGTGTGTGTGTTTTGAGTGTTTGTGTGTAGTGTGTGTGTTGGAGTACCAGTGTAGTATGCCTGAGTGTGTGTGCGTGTGGGTACAGTCTAGTGAGTGTGTGGGTAGAGTCTAGTGAATGTGTGGGTAAAGTCTGGTGAGTGTGTGGGTAGAGTCTAGTGAGTATGTGGGTAGAGTCTAGTGAATGTGTGGGTAGAGTCTGGTGAGTGTGTGGGTAGAGTCTACTGAGTGTGTGGGTAGATTCTAGTGAGTGTGTGGGTAGAGTTTAGTGAGTGTGTGGGTAGATTCTAGTGAGTGTGTGGGTAGAGTCTAGTGAGTGTGTGGGTAGAGTTTAGTGAGTGTGTGGGTAGAGTCTAGTGAGTGTGTGGGTAGAGTTTAGTGAGTGTGTGGGTAGATTCTAGTGAGTGTGTGGGTAGAGTCTAGTGAGTGTGTGGGTAGAGTTTAGTGAGTGTGTGGGTAGAGTCTAGTGAGTGTGTGGGTAGATTCTAGTGAGTGTGTGGGTAGAGTCTAGTGAGTGTGTGGGTAGATTCTAGTGAGTGTGTGGGTAGAGTCTAGTGAGTGTGTGGGTAGATTCTAGTGAGTGTGTGGGTAGAGTCTAGTGAGTGTGTGGGTAGAGTTTAGTGAGTGTGTGGGTAGAGTCTAGTGAGTGTGTGGGTAGATTCTAGTGAGTGTGTGGGTAGAGTCTAGTGAGTGTGTGGGTAGAGTCTAGTGAGTGTGTGGGTAGATTCTAGTGAGTGTGTGGGTAGAGTTTAGTGAGTGTGTGGGTAGAGTCTAGTGAGTGTGTGGGTAGATTCTAGTGAGTGTGTGGGTAGAGTCTAGTGAGTGTGTGGGTAGATTCTAGTGAGTGTGTGGGTAGAGTCTAGTGAGTGTGTGGGTAGAGTTTAGTGAGTGTGTGGGTAGAGTCTAGTGAGTGTGTGGGTAGATTATAGTGAGTGTGTGGGTAGAGTCTAGTGATTGTGTGGGTAGAGTCTAGTGAGTGTGTGGGTAGATTATAGTGAGTATGTGGGTAGAGTCTAGTGAATGTGTGGGTAGAGTCTGGTGAGTGTGTGGGTAGAGTCTACTGAGTGTGTGGGTAGATTCTAGTGAGTGTGTGGGTAGAGTTTAGTGAGTGTGTGGGTAGATTCTAGTGAGTGTGTGGGTAGAGTCTAGTGAGTGTGTGGGTAGAGTTTAGTGAGTGTGTGGGTAGAGTCTAGTGAGTGTGTGGGTAGAGTTTAGTGAGTGTGTGGGTAGAGTCTAGTGAGTGTGTGGGTAGATTCTAGTGAGTGTGTGGGTAGAGTCTAGTGAGTGTGTGGGTAGATTCTAGTGAGTGTGTGGGTAGAGTCTAGTGAGTGTGTGGGTAGATTCTAGTGAGTGTGTGGGTAGAGTCTAGTGAGTGTGTGGGTAGAGTTTAGTGAGTGTGTGGGTAGAGTCTAGTGAGTGTGTGGGTAGATTCTAGTGAGTGTGTGGGTAGAGTCTAGTGAGTGTGTGGGTAGAGTCTAGTGAGTGTGTGGGTAGATTCTAGTGAGTGTGTGGGTAGAGTTTAGTGAGTGTGTGGGTAGAGTCTAGTGAGTGTGTGGGTAGATTCTAGTGAGTGTGTGGGTAGAGTCTAGTGAGTGTGTGGGTAGATTCTAGTGAGTGTGTGGGTAGAGTCTAGTGAGTGTGTGGGTAGAGTTTAGTGAGTGTGTGGGTAGAGTCTAGTGAGTGTGTGGGTAGATTATAGTGAGTGTGTGGGTAGAGTCTAGTGATTGTGTGGGTAGAGTCTAGTGAGTGTGTGGGTAGATTATAGTGAGTATGTGGGTAGAGTCTAGTGAATGTGTGGGTAGAGTCTGGTGAGTGTGTGGGTAGAGTCTACTGAGTGTGTGGGTAGATTCTAGTGAGTGTGTGGGTAGAGTTTAGTGAGTGTGTGGGTAGATTCTAGTGAGTGTGTGGGTAGAGTCTAGTGAGTGTGTGGGTAGAGTTTAGTGAGTGTGTGGGTAGAGTCTAGTGAGTGTGTGGGTAGAGTTTAGTGAGTGTGTGGGTAGAGTCTAGTGAGTGTGTGGGTAGATTCTAGTGAGTGTGTGGGTAGAGTCTAGTGAGTGTGTGGGTAGAGTTTAGTGAGTGTGTGGGTAGAGTCTAGTGAGTGTGTGGGTAGATTCTAGTGAGTGTGTGGGTAGAGTCTAGTGAGTGTGTGGGTAGATTCTAGTGAGTGTGTGGGTAGAGTCTAGTGAGTGTGTGGGTAGATTCTAGTGAGTGTGTGGGTAGAGTCTAGTGAGTGTGTGGGTAGAGTTTAGTGAGTGTGTGGGTAGAGTCTAGTGAGTGTGTGGGTAGATTCTAGTGAGTGTGTGGGTAGAGTCTAGTGAGTGTGTGGGTAGAGTCTAGTGAGTGTGTGGGTAGAGTCTAGTGAGTGTGTGGGTAGATTCTAGTGAGTGTGTGGGTAGAGTCTAGTGAGTGTGTGGGTAGAGTCTAGTGAGTGTGTGGGTAGGGTCTAGTGAGTGTGTGGGTAGATTATAGTGAGTGTGTGGGTAGAGTCTAGTGAGTGTGTGGGTAGAGTCTAGTGAGTGTGTGGGTACATTCTAGTGAGTGTGTGGGTAGAGTTTAGTGAGTGTGTGGGTAGAGTCTAGTGAGTGTGTGGGTAGATTCTAGTGAGTGTGTGGGTAGAGTCTAGTGAGTGTGTGGGTAGAGTCTAGTGAGTGTGTGGGTAGAGTCTAGTGAGTGTGTGGGTAGAGTCTAGTGAGTGTGTGGGTAGATTCTAGTGAGTGTGTGGGTAGATTCTAGTGAGTGTGTGGGTAGAGTTTAGTGAGTGTGTGGGTAGAGTCTAGTGAGTTTGTGGGTAGAGTCTAATGAGTGTGTGGGTAGAGTCTAGTGAGTGTGTGGGTAGATTCTAGTGAGTGTGTGGGTAGAGTCTAGTGAGTGTGTGGGTAGAGTCTAGTGAGTGTGTGGGTAGAGTCTAGCGAGTGTGTGGGTAAATTCTAGTGAGTGTGTGGGTAGAGTTTAGTGAGTGTGTGGGTAGAGTTTAGTGAGTGTGTGGGTAGAGTCTAGTGAGTGTGTGGGTAGAGTCTAGTGAGTGTGTGGGTAGAGTTTAGTGAGTGTGTGGGTAGAGTCTAGTGAGTGTGTGGGTAGAGTCTAGTGATTGTGTGGGTAGAGTCTAGTGAGTGTGTGGGTAGAGTCTAGTGAGTGTGTGGGTAGAGTCTAGCGAGTGTGTGGGTAAATTCTAGAGAGTGTGTGGGTAAATTCTAGTGAGTGTGTGGGTAGAGTTTAGTGAGTGTGTGGGTAAATTCTAGTGAGTGTGTGGGTAGAGTTTAGTGAGTGTGTGGGTAGAGTTTAGTGGGTGTGTGGGTAAATTCTAGTGAGTGTGTGGGTAGAGTTTAGTGGGTGTGTGGGTAAATTCTAGTGAGTGTGTGGGTAGAGTTTAGTGAGTGTGTGGGTAGAGTTTAGTGGGTGTGTGGGTAAATTCTAGTGAGTGTGTGCATACAACCAGCGCAACAATCAACAAAAAAAGAGGTCAAAGTAAATAGTCAAGCTTGAGGATACCTCATCAAGTTTGGACCAAGAAACACAGCTTTATTTGTATTCTTTTTAATAAAATGTTCATATGCAAATAGTACTTGGTTTCTATGATATATCTTTAGTGCTCGTGGAATGACATCTATGAGTGGAAATATGATTTGAAGCAATATGTCATTTGGTCTCCATACACCTGGAGGATCAAATCTCACCTTGAACTCATTGGATTATGAGCAACACAGAGAATCAGTCCTACACCTTACACTGTCAGTGTTATTATAGAGCAGTAGTATGTTACCTTGGTGTGGTCAGTGTTATTAGAGCTGTAGTATCTTACCTTGGGGTGGTCAGTGTTATTATAGAGCAGTAGTCTCTTACCTTGGGGTGGTCAGTGTTATTAGAGCAGTAGTCTCTTACCTTGGGGAGGTCAGTGTTATTAGAGCAGTAGTCTCTTACCTTGGGGTGGTCAGTGTTATTATAGAGCAGTAGTCTCTTACCTTGGGGTGGTCAGTGTTATTAGAGCAGTAGTCTCTTACCTTGGGGAGGTCAGTGTTATTAGAGCAGTAGTCTCTTACCTTGGGGTGGTCAGTGTTATTATAGAGCAGTAGTCTCTTACCTTGGGGTGGTCAGTGTTTTTATAGACCAGTAGTCTCTTACCTTGGGGTGGTCAGTGTTATTATAGACCAGTAGTCTCTTACCTTGGGGTGGTCAGTGTTATTAGAGCAGTAGTCTCTTACCTTGGGGTGGTCAGTGTTATTATAGAGCAGTAGTCTCTTACCTTGGTGTGGTCAGTGTTATTAGAACAGTAGTCTCTTACCTTGGGGTGGTCAGTGTTATTAGAGCAGTAGTCTCTTACCTTGGGGTGGTAAGTGTTATTATAGAGCAGTAGTTTCTTACCTTGGGGTGGTCAGTGTTATTATAGAGCAGTAGTCTCTTACCTTGGGGTGGTCAGTGTTATTATAGAGCAGTAGTCTCTTACCTTTTGGTGGTCAGTGTTATTATAGAGCAGTAGTCTCTTACCTTGGGGTGGTCAGTGTTATTATAGAGCAGTAGTCTCTTACCTTGGGGTGGTCAGTGTTATTATAGAGCAGTAGTCTCTTACCTTGGGGTGGTCAGTGGGGTGCCGTCCACCCATTTCCAGGTCCCCTCAGTAACAGAGTCAGTCAGACCAATCCAGGCTCTCTTATTGAGGCGAAAGAGAAACTCCTGTTGGTGAGAAAGATACTGATATTGTCAACTACTATAGACTAAATGTGTTAAATACTGTAAGATACATTACTGACCAAGAGATGTTTGATTCCCTCGCTCACTCACTCACTCACTCACTCACTCACTCACTCACTCACTCACTCACTCACTCACTCACTCACTCACTCACTCACTCACTCACTCACTCACTCACTCACTCACTCACTCACTCACTCACTCACTCACTCACTCACTCACTCACTCACTCACTCACTCACTCACTCACTCACTCACTCACTCACCTGTTCCATATCACTGTTTATGATCACCAGGTATGCTCCTCTGTTCAGACAGTCCAGTCTGCTCTCCTCCCAGGTTTTCATCTCAGTAGACAGGAAGTAACAGCTGGATCCCCACAGCCTCCAACCGTCTGGACAAGTTCTCCTGATTTTCCTACAAATGTTTATCCCTGATAAAGAAATGTACATAATATGTGAAATATATAACACTTGTTTATTGTAGTGAATATTTTTTTTACATTGTCATATTGGTGAATCCTTGATTGGTATGCACTGCAGGTCCACCCTGGACATAACATGGTAAACATAAATCTGTCTCCCTCCATTTAGTATGACATGTTACATTTCACATGGTGTGTTTTATTTTGTTGATGTCAATCATCAGTTACTTATGATATGTTTTCACTTAGTTGTAGCTAATGTTAGCTATGTGGCTAGGTTGCTAACCTAAACTAGGTAAGATATTAACCTTTCTAGGACAGACGTTCCGCTAGCGGAACCCCTCCCCCAACATTCCGCTGAAAAGGCGAATTCAAAAATATTTTTTTAGAAATATTTAACTTTCACACATTAACAAGTCCAATACAGCAAATGAAAGATAAACATCTTGTGAATCCAACCAGCATGTCCGATTTTTTAAATGTTTTACAGCTAAAACACAACATATATTTATGTTATCGCACCACCATATCCAAAAAACACACAGACATTTTTTCCCAGCAAAGATAGCTTTCACAAAACCCAGAAATAGAGATAAAATTAATCACTAACCTTTGAACATCTTCATCAGATGACACTCATATGACATCATGTTACACAATACATTTATGTTTTGCTCGATAATGTGCATATTTATAGCCACAAATCTTGGTTTACATTGGCGCCATGTTCAGAAATGCCTCCAAAATATCCGGAGTAATTACAGAGCCACGTCATCTAACAGAAATACTCATCATAAACTTTGATGAAAGATACATGTTTTACATATAATTAAAGATACACTGGTTCTTAATGCAACCGCTGTGTCAGATTTAAAAAAAAAAACTTTTGTAAAAAGCACACCATGCAATAATCTGAGACGGCGCTCAAATATAAATAACATTTCTCTGCCATGTTGGAGTCAACAGAAATATGAAATTAAATCATAAATATTCTCTTACCTTTGAATATCTTCATCAGAATGCAATGCCAGGAATCCTATTTCCACAATCAATCGTTTTTTTTGTTCGACAATGTCCATTACTTTTGTCATATTAGCAACTTTATCTAGCATGTGTAGTACACGTGTCCAAACACCGGCGCATTGAAGGCAAACGTCGGATGAAAACTTCAAAAACGTATATTACAAGTCGAATAAACTGGTCAAAATTAGTAGAGAATCAATCTTTAGGATGTTGTTATCATATATATCCAATAACGTCCCAACCGGAGCATTTCTTCATGTCTGTATAACTCATGGCACACATGGACATCACATGGCTAGCGTGCGTGGCCAGGAACTGGAACTCTGCCAGACCAGTCACTCAATCAGATCCATAAATTACAGAGATTTGAATAGGCGATGACTTTCACATCGACCCATTTCAGATTTTTCCCTTCCTGTTTGGAAGTTTGCCTGCCAAATGAGTTCTGTTATACTCACAGACATAATTCAAACGGTTTTAGAAACTTCAGAGTGTTTTAGTAATAATAATATGGATATATTATCATCTGGGACAGAGTAGGTGGCCGTTCAATTTGGGCACCAATTCATCCAAAAGTGAAAATGCTGCCCCCTATCCCAAAGAAGTAAAAGGTTAGGGTTAGGGGTTAGGGTTAAAGTTAAGGGAATGGTTAGCTGACATGCTAAGTATATTGTGGCAAAGTAGTTAAAAAGTGTCAAGTAGTTGCAAAGTTGCTAATAAATTACAGATACTGAAGTCGTCCATGATGTGATTCGAACATGCAACCTTTGGGTTGCTAGACGGTTGCATAATATGGCCACCCATCCTGCCTCCTTTTGTTTTTGCCTTAAGTAACCTTCTATCTTATGTAACCATACCAAATGTAACATATCATACTATTCTGAGTGTCACAGATTTACGTTTACTATCTTTGAGGTCAGGCTGCAAATTCACAGTTTGGGAGAATGAAAGGTAGAGAAGAGGGACACAGCCCTAGTGACTGACTTGACTACTTACCATGCTCAGAGAGCCTCTTCTCCAGCGCCACCTTCTCATTGGTCAGAACACTGACCCTGTTTCTCAACATGTCCCTGTCTTTAGTCAGGGCATTGTAACGCTCCTGTAACTGGTTTTTGTTATCTGTATTCTCTGACTGGTCTCTGTCCCTCAGTAACTGGCTTCTCTCCCTCTCTAGCTGGTTCATGTTATTTCTACACTGGTCTATCTCCTCCTGCAACTGGTCTCTGTCTGTACACAGGTCAATGATACCATTACTGGTAACTGACTGGTCTCTGCCCCTCAGTAACTGGTTTCTCTCCCTCTCTAGCTGGTTCATGTCATTCCGACACTGGTCTCTCTCCTTCTGCAGCTGGTCTCTGTCTGTAAACAGGTCAATAATACGACTACTGGTATCTGGCTGGTCTCTGTCCCTCAGTAACTGGTCTCTCTCCCTCTGCAGCTGGTCTCTCTCCCTCTGCAGCTGGTCTCTGTCTGTACACAGGTCAATGATACGACTACTGGTGTCTGGCTGGTCTCTGTCTTGCGGAAGGCCGGTGGTGTTATAACAGGTCTCTAACTGGTTTCTCTCTTCGTTAGAGCTGGCTGAAAAACAAAGAAGTTCCTGCATGTGATGCATTCCAAATGCCACCCTATTCCTTCTATAGTGCACTACCATGGACCAAAGCCTTATGTACCCTGGTCAAAAGTAGTGCCCTTTAAAGAGGATAGGGTGCTATTTGGAACACAGTCCTGGTTGTGGTGTTTACATTGTACACCATGTTCAGTGACGTACACAAGACCAAGGGCACCAGTTACTGTAGTTACTCAATTCTCTATGGACAATGTCAACATTATTATTATAATATATATATTTTTTGTGGGGGTGCGGATCAGCTTTACTATTGTGGAAAGATTGTTGCTTCCATCAATGTAATTGTCTGCATCATTTCCAATCCCCCATATATGTTTTTGGTAAATATATATCTATCTACATATATACATACACATACCTATATACACATATATATATAAACATAAACATTCATACATGTACTCATACAAACACATATACATATTTACATTTTATAATACACCTTTATTATTCCCCACAGACCCTACCACCCCTCCCCCAATTGAAGTAAACTAATACACATTAACACTTAGGCTTCTACCTTCAGTATACACTTTTTAGACAGAATCTATTTGACAAAAGTTATACTTAGTTTGTTTTCAGTCCTGGCCTTCCTCTATTTCTGATGTCCATCCAGTTTGATTTCATTTGTAACTGTGCTATTTCACAACATTTCTGAACCTATATACATTTTACAGACCCTGTATGTTTTACATTGGTTATCTTGTTATTAGTCCCACCCTTTAGCTCCATTCAATCCCTCCCACCTATCTCTCAACATCATCCATTTTGGATTTCTATTTGCAATATATTTTCCAACTGTGCTGTGATGCTTCACACAAGTACTGAACCTTTCTATTCTCATAGCTTCAACAGATTGTAAATTAAAGATACATTTTTTCTAAAATAATAATTATATTATTGATCGATTGATCCTGACTTTTCAAATCACCCAGTATTGCTATCTGCAGTGTTAGTTCTAGGTAAATTTTGCAATTATTCAGACATTCCTGGACCTGTGACCAAAAACGAGCTACACAGTACCAAAATAAATTATCTAATGACTCTGCCTCCTCGCAGCAAAATCTGCAGAGCTGGGATGATTGTATCCCCCATATAAATAACATTCTATTGGTTGCACATTTTTTGTATAATCATTTAAATTGAAAAATTAGAGTTTTTAAATCCGGCGTTGTTTTGCGTGTCAATTCATTAACCATGTGCCATGGAATCGGTACATTGATTGTCTCTTCCCTACTATTTTGTAATTTATATGACACAGTTGTCAATTTTTTGGTCCTTTTATTTTATTTATCACAAATTTCTTTAACAATTTTTGGTTTTTAATGCTGGGCCGACAGACAAGTTCTTTACTTTTTCCCCCTTCAACTTGCCTCTTCCATTTTTGTGGCAATGCTGCAATCAGTTGGTATGTAAATTTGGATAGAGCAGACATTTCCATATGTCTGTGTTATCTGCATGTGTGACATAACTCCACCAGTCCTATTCATGATAGCATTTACAAAGATTATACCTTTTTTATTTTTTATTTTATCGAAAAATACGTTTTTTTTAATCAGGTAGTATATTTGAGTTTTACCTCAATTTTTATTGATTTATTTGTTCTTTCTTTTCAGATGGATTAAACTGAAATGTAACAAACTTTCTAAGGCTTGATTAAAAAATAATGATATTATGGAGATGATTACACTTTAATATAACCGGAAGTGAGCAGTTGCAATCTGAATAAAGGGAAAAGGCCATTCTTGAACATGGGGTGAGACATTGTTACTACAGTAATTTGCTGGAGAACCATTTCAGATTTAAGTATAACTTTTGTATTTAATAATTTCTGCCCTCCAAATTGATGTTCGTTATATAAATAGGCCCTTTCAATTTTGTCTGGCTTGCCATTCTAAATAAAATTGAATATTTTTTGTTTATATAATTTAAAAAAGCAGGTCACTAGGTGTAGGCAAAACCATAAGCAAATAGTTAAACTGTGATATGACTAAAGAGTTAATCAGGATGATTTCCCCACAAATAGACAGGTATTTTCCTTTCCATGGTAACAAGATCTTATCTATTTTTGCTAACTTTCTATTAATTTTCTATTGATTGGAGTGAGATCATTTCTTTCTTTCGGGATATGTATACCGAGTATGTCCACATCCCCGTCGGACCATTTTATTGGTAAACTACACGGTAATGTAAAAGTTGCATTTTTTTGTGATCCAATACATAATATAGTACACTTATCATCATTTGGTTTAAATACAGAGAGGATAGAAAAAGTATCTAGATTGTGTGTGAGGCTGTGGAAGGATTCTAATTCTGGTTTTAAAAGAAAACATGAATCATCAGCGTACAATGACACCTTTGTTTTTAATCCATGGATTTCTAATCCCTGTTGTTGAATCTAATTTTAACAGCTAACATTTCGATGGCAATACTAAATAGATATGCTCGATAGTGGACAACCCTGTTTTGCTCTTGACAGTTTAAAACTTTCTGAGATGTAGCAAATTATTTACTATTTTACACCTAGGGTTACTATACATAACTTTAACCCATTTTATAAGAGATTCTCTAAAATTGAAATATTCCAGGATTTATATATAAACTCCAGTTGTATTTATCAAAAGCCTTTTCAAAATCAGCTATGAAATGCAGGCCTGGTTTTTCCGACATTTCATAGTATTCTATTGTTTCCAGTACTGGTCTTACATTCTCTCCAATGTATCGTCCATGTAAAAAAAACTGTCTGATTAGGATGAATAATATCTGTCAAAACCTTTTTAATTCTATGCACCAAGCATTTAGCGAGAATTTTTGCATCACAACACTGAAGTGTAAGAGGCCTCCAATTTTCCAAATTGACTGGATCTTTATATATACCACTTGGATCCTGTGAAATCAACATTTTTTTTGTGTGTCAACAATATTGACAAACTACTGGTCCCACAAGTAAGTAAGTAACGTCAAGTCTGAATTGTGATCCTTGCTTTGTGAGTACAGAACTAGTGTGATAATGAAAAACATATCTGTCCTATGGGTCCTGGTCAAACGTAATGCAGTACAGTGCATTCGGAAAGTATTCAGAGCCCTTTCCTTTTTCCACATTTTGTTACGTTACAGTCTTATTCTAAAATGGATTAAAATATTTTTTTCCCTCATCAATCTATACACAATTCTCATAATGACAAACGAAAACAGGTTTTGCTAATTTTTGTAAATGTATAACATCTTATGCTTCACGGAGTCGTGGCTGAACGAAAACAATATCAACATACAGCTGGCTGGCTATACGATGTACCAGCAGGATAGAACTGCGGAATCTGGTTAGACAAAGGGCGGCGGACTATGTATTCTTGTTAACAACAGCTGGTGCACGATATCTAAGGAAGTCGAGCTATCAAGCTATTGCTCGCCTGAGGTAGAGTTTCTCTTGATAAACTGTAGACCACACTACCTACAGAGAGAGTTTTCAGCTATATTCTTTGTAGCTGTTTACATACCACCACAGTCAGAGGCTGGCACAAAAATAGCATTGAATGAGCTGTATTCCGCCATAAGCAAACAAGAAAACACTCATCCAGAGAATGCGCTCCTAGTAGCCGGGGACTTTAATGCGGGGAGACTTAAATCAGTTTTACCACATTTCTATCAGCATGTTAAATGTGTAACCAGAGGGATAAGAACTTTGGACCACCTATACTCCACACAGAGATGCATACAAACATCTCCCTCACCCTCCATTTGGCAAATCTGACCATAATTCCAGCCTGCTGATTCCTGCTTACAAGCAAAAATTAAAGCAGGAAGCACCAGTGACTAGATCAATAAAAAAGTGGTCAGATGAAGCAGATGCTAAGCTACAGGACTTTTGCTAGCACAGACTGCAATATCTTCCGGGATTCCTCCAATGGAATTGAGGAGTACACCTCATCTGTCATTGGCTTCATCAATAAGTGCATCGATGATGTCGTCCCCATAGTGACCGTACGTACATACCCCAACCAGAAGTCATGGATTACAGGCAGCATCCGCACTGAGCTAAAGGCTAGAGCTGCCGCTTTCAAGGAGCGGGACTCTAACCCGGAAGCTTATGAGAAATCCCGCTATACCCTGAAACATGCAAGAGAGCACTAGCTGTACCGGAAGACTGTGTGATCATGCTCTCCGTAGCCAATGTGAGTAAAACCTTTAGACAGGTCAACATTCACAAGACCGCCTGGCCAGACGGATTACCAGGACGTGTAGCAAGTGTCTTCACTGACATTTCAACCTCTCTGTCACGATTGTCATCGGGAGAAGGAGAGGGGGACCAAGGTGCAGCGTGGTAAGTGTTCATTATTTTAATAAAACAACTGAACACTGAACAAAACAACAAAAACGACAAACGAACAGTCCTGTAAGGTGACGAAAAACACTAAAAAGAAAATAATCACCCACAACTCAAAATGGGAAAACAGGCTACCTAAGTATGGCTCTCAGAGACAACGATAGACAGCTGCCTCTGAGAACCATACCAGGCCAAACACATAGAAAAGGAAAACCTAGACCTACAACAGAATACCCACCCACATCACACCCTGACCAAACTAAAAATAGAAACATACAAAGCAATCTATGGTCAGGGCGTGACACTCTCCCTGTCCGAGTCTGTAATACCAACATGTTTTGAGCAGACCACCATGGTGCCTGTGCCCAAGAACACTAAGGTAACCTGCCGAAATGACTACCGACCCATAGCACTCACGGCTGTAGCCATGAAGTGCTTTGAAAGGCTGGTCATGGCTCACATCAACACCATCATTCCAGAAACCCTAGACCCACTCCAATTTGCATACCGCCCCAACAGATCCACAGATGATGCTGTCTCTATTGCACTCCACACGGCCCTTTCCCACCTAGACAAAAGGAACACCTATGTGAGAATGCTATTCATTGACTACAGCTCAGCGTTCAACACCATAGTGCCCTCAACGCTCATCAATAAGCGAAGTACCCTGGGACTAAACATCTCTCTCTGCAACTGGATCCTGGACTTCCTGACGGGCCGCCACCAGGTGGTAAGGGTAGGCAACTACACATCTGCCAAGCTGATCCTCAACACGGGGGCCAGCTGCACTATCGAGAGCATCCTGTCCGGTTGCATCACTGCCTGGTGTGGCAACTGCTCGGCCTCCGACCGCAAGGCACTAAAGAGGGTAGTGCGACCAGACTAGTACATCACTGGGGCCAAGCTTCCTGCCATCCAGGACCTCTATACCAGGCGGTGTCAGAGGAAGGCCCTAAAAATTGTCAAAGACTCCAGCCACCCTAGTCATAGACTGTTCTCTCTGCAACCTCACTGCAAGCGGTACCGGAGCGCCAAGTCTAGGTCCAAGAGGCTTCTAAACAGCTTCTACCCCCAAGCCATAAGACTCCTGAACATCTAGTCAAATAACTACCCAGACTATTTGCATTGCCCCCCTCCCCTCTCCACACCACTGCCACTCTCTGTTGTCATCTATGCATAGTCACTTTAATTAACTCTACCTACATGTACATACTACCTCAACTAACCGGTGCCCCCACAAATTGACTCTGTAACGGCACACACCTGTATATATTGTTATTTTTTACTGCTGCTCTTTAATTACTTGTTACTTTTATCTCTTATTCTTATCTGTATTTGAAACTGCCCTGTTGGTTAGGGCTAGTAAGTAAGCATATCACTGTAAGGTCTACACTTGTTGTATTCGGCGCATGTGACTAACACAATTGTTTATTTTATTTTATTGAAAATAAAAACAGAAATACCATATTTACATAAGTATTCAGACCCTTTGCTATGAGACTCGAAATTGAGCTCAGGTGCATCCTGTTTCCATTGTTCATCCTTGAGTTGTTTCTACAACTGGATTGGAGTCCACTTGTGGTAAATTCAATTGATTGGACATGATTTGGAAAGGCACACACCTGTCTATATAAGGTCCCACAGTTGACAGTGCATGTCAGAGCAAAAACCAAGCCATGAGGTCGAAGGAATTATTAGAACTCAGAGACAGCATTGTGTCGAGGAACAGATCTGGGGAAGGGTACCAAAACATTTCTGCGGCACTGTAGGTCCCCAAGAACACAGTGGCCTCCATCATTCTTAAATGGAAGAAGTTTTAGAACCACCAAGACTCTTCCTAGAGCTGGCCGCCCGGCCAAACTGAGCAATCAGGGGAGAAGGGCCTTGGTTATGGAGGTGACCAAGAACCCAATGGTCACTCTGACAGAGCTCCGTAGTTCCTCTGTGGAAATCGGAGAAGCTTCCAGAAAGACAATCATCTCTGCAGCACTCCACCAATCAGGCTCTTTATGGTAGAGTGGCCAGACTGAAGCCACTCCTCAGTAAAAGGCACTTGGCAGCCCTTTTGGAGCTTGCCATAAGACAACTGAAGGACTCTCAGACCATGAGAAACAAGATTCTCTGCTCTGATAAAACCAAGAATGAACTTTTTCGCCTGAATGCCATACCAAAGAAGAATTGAGGGTGTAATCGCTGCCAAAGGTGCTTCAGTTTTTCATTGTTAATAAATTGCAAAACATTTTAAAAAACATGTTTTTTCTTTGTCGTTATTGGCTATTGTGTGTGGATTGATGAGGAAAAAATACATCTTTAGAGAAAGGCTGTAACGTAACAAAATGTGGAAAAAGTCAAGGGGTCTGAATACTTTCCAAATGCACGTGGAATAGCATCCCAAATCCCTATTTAATGCATTGCTATTGACCAGTCCACTAATAGGGTGTCATTTGGGCCTCACTCACAGAAAGCCAGTCTCAGGGAGATGTTGAGAATGACTTGTAGAACACACAGCACTCCTAAACACACAGCAGCCAGCCTGTAGAGTCTTAGTCTTCTATCTGCAGAGGAAGACACACACACACACACACACACACACACACACACACACACACACACACACACACACACACACACACACACACACACACACACACACACACACACACACACACACACACACACACACACACACACACACACACACACACACACACACACCATCGTCCCACTTCACTAATGAATATGATTAAAACACAACACACATCATCCTACATCACTAATAACTATGATTAAAACACAACACACATCCTCCTACATCACTAACGATTGTGATTAAAACACAACACACATCCTCCTACATCACTAATAACTATGATTAAAACACAACACACATCCTCCTACATCACTAACGATTGTGATTAAAACACAACACACATCCTCCTACATCACTAATAACTATGATTAAAACACAACACACATCCTCCTACATCACTAATAACTATGATTAAAACACAACACACATCATCCTACATCACTAATGACTATGATTAAAACACAACACACATCCTCCTACATCACTAATGACTATGATTAAAACACAACACACATCCTCCTACATCACTAATAACTATGATTAAAACACAACACACATCCTCCTACATCACTAATAACTATGATTAAAACACAACACACATCATCCTACATCACTAATAACTATGATTACAACACAACACACATCATCCTACATCACTAATGACTATGATTAAAACACAACACACATCCTCCTACATCACTAACGATTGTGATTAGAACTTTGAGAAACAAACATTTCCATTGCGCCATTGGTTTTCCCCCGATTTAGGGTTGGCAGCAAGAGTTGCTCAAGAGTGCTGTCATGTCAATTCTGAAAACAGGAAGCTACTGTATGAAGAAATTACATGTAGCTTTAGCATGATTTAAAGGGGCAATCTACGATTGCTGTAGCATGATTTAAATGGGCAATCTGCGATTGCTATATCACATATTTTTTTAAAACATTTAAATGAATGATATTTCCCCATTGATTCTGACGAATGTAACTTACAGTCGTATGAACAAGTTTGGGCACCCCTCTGAGGCTGCATAATCATTTACTCTGTCGTCACAGAAAATGATCACAGTAGCATGCCATTCATTTTCTAATAAAAGCTGAGTACTGGGGTATTGTCCAGACAAAGATTTTTAGTGTAGCAATATTAAGTTGTATGAAATTAAATCAGATGTGAAAAATAGGCTATGCAAAAATGTGGGCACCCTTGTCATTCTGTTGATTTGAATATCTGTAACTACTTAGCACTGAATAATTGGAACACACAATTGGTTTGGTGAGCTCATTAAGCCTTGAACTTCATAGACAAGTGCATCCAATCATGAGAAAAGGTATTTAAGGTGGCCAATTGCAAGTTGTTGTTCTCTTTGACTCTCCTCTGAAGAGTGGCAACATGGGGGCCTCAAAACAACTATCAAATGACCTGAAAACAAAGATTGTTCAACATTATGGTTTAGAGGAAGGCTACAAAAAGCTATCGCAGAGATTTAAGCTGTCAGTGTCCACTGTGAGGAACATAGTGAGGAAATGGAAGACCACAGGCACAGTTCTTGTTAAGGCCAGAAGTGGCAGGCCAAGTAAAATATCGGAGAGGCAAAGGCGAAGGATGGTGAGAACGGTCAAAAACAGCCCACAGACCACCTCCAAAGACCTACAACATCATCTTGCTGCAGATGGTGTCACTGTGCATCGTTCAACAATTCAGCGCACTTTGCACAAGGAGAAGCTGTATGGGAGAGTGATGCGGAAGAAGCCTTTTCTGCACACACGCCACAAACAGAGTCGCTTGAGGTATGCAAACGCACATTTGGACAAGCCAGCTTCATTTTGGAATAAGGTGCTGTGGACTGATGAAACAAAGATTGAGTTATTTGGTCATAACAAGGGACGTTATGCATGGCGGCAAAAGAACACAGCGTTCCAAGAAAATCACTTGCTACCCACAGTAAAATTTGGTGGGGGTTCCATCATGCTGTGGGGCTGTGTGGCCAGTGCCGGTACTGGGAATCTTGTTAAAGTTGAGGGTCGCATGGATTCCACTGATTATCAGCAGATTCTTGGGAATAATGTTGAAGAATCAGTCACAAAGTTGAAGTTACGCCGGCGCTGGATATTTCAACAAGACAATGACCCAAAACACTGCTCAAAATCTACCCGGGCATTTATGCAGAGGAACAAGTACAATGTTCTGGAATGGCCATCCCAGTCCCCAGACCTGAATATCATTGAGAATCTGTGGGATGATTTGAAGCGGGCTGTCCATGCTCGGCAACCATCAAACCTAACTGAACTGGAGATGTTTTGTAAGGAGGAATGGTCCAAAATACCTTCATCCAGAATCCAGACACTCATTAGAGGCTATGGGAAGCGTCTAGAGGCTGTTATTTTAGCAAAAGGAGGCTCTACTAAATATTGATGTGATTTTTCTATTGGGGTGCCCAAATTTATGCACCTGTCTAATTTTGTTTTGATGCATATTGCACATTTTCTGTTAATCCAATAAACCTCATTTCACTACTGAAATATTACTGTGTCCATCAGTTATTTGATAGATCAAAATGAAATTGCTGATCCAAACACCCAATTATTTATAAATGGAAATCATGGAAATTGTCAGGGGTGCCCAAACTTTTTCATACGACTGTAAAAGTTAAATGCTCTATAAACTTAGTTTAACTTTCTAACCCCATCAGGACCCAAAATATAAGCTTGTTCTACCATGGAATTGTAAACAAACACTGTGTAGCCTCAGATGGTTAAAACTGTCATTTTGATCTCGTAGATGGTCAGTCCTTGAAAACATACTGTAGCTCTCTGTATGAATTTGAGAGTGGTTACATTTTTACAATCCCGGTGGGGTGTCCACTGTGTTGTTGTTTAAAAAGGTTATTTTCAAATAATCGTATTTAAAAAGTTCCTAATAGTTTTTAAAACTGAAGTAAAAAAAGGACATTGAATTGATACATTTGAGTGTTTGTGACCCCAGCAGGTTTTGAACCTGAAGCTCCGTACCAACTGAACCACCCAGAAGACAGAACAATAAACATGTACACGTGTTTTTCTAGTGTGTGGTATTAGTGTGTGGTATTAGTGTGTGGTATTAGTGTGTGGTATTAGTGTGTGGTATTAGTGTGTGGTATTAGTGTGTGGTATTAGTGTGTGGTATTAGTGTGTGGTATTAGTGTGTGGTATTAGTGTGTGGTATTAGTGTGTGGTATTAGTGTTTGGTATTAGTGTGTGGTATTAGTGTGTGGTATTAGTGTGTGGTATTAGTGTGTGGTATTAGTGTGTGGTATTAGTTTGTGGTATTAGTGTGTGGTATTAGTGTGTGTGTGTGTGTGTGTGTGTGCATTCGGTTCGTGCCTGCATTGTTAGGTGTGTGTTACAGTGTGTGTTACAGTGTGTGTGTGTGCATTCGGTCCGTGCCTGCATTGTTAGGTGTGTGTTACAGTGTGTGTGTGTGCATTCGGTCCGTGCCTGCATTGTTAGGTGTGTGTTACAGTGTGTGTGAGAGAGAATAAGATACACAGAATTCTTTGTCCTTACCTGAGAGTTGGGTCTCACTCTTCACGCTACTCATTGCTCTGTTCCGGTTTTCTTCAGTAACTTCATTTAATTCAATCACCTGTTTGTTGACGTAGTTGGCCATCTTAACTAACTATACCGAATATCAATGATTACACCAATCAATCAATAAATCAACTAATTCAGTCTATTTGACCTCTTCTTGTAATATCAATTATTTTAGCATTTACTTATACTATTAACTTCCTGTATAGTTACCTTTCTAATTGACTCCTAATGGTAATATCTACTGTGTGATTACCTTTCTAACTGACTCCTAATGGTAATATCTACTGTATGATGACTAGTAGTTGAGTAGTTACTCTGATATGCGTCTCCACTGGTACCTCTCTGATGACTGTCTGTGGGCGACTGCAGTTGATAATATGTCTTAAGTATCCAATCACCTTCAAGCAGGATTCCGTATTCCGCAAGGCCTGTTTGTGGCATTGTTCATAAGGAAGTGACATTATGGCTTGCACTCCATGACTGGCAATCGAAGCCCATATAGGGGATTTTTTTCCTCTTTGTGGTGTCTGTGTGTGACATCAGTTTAAGGAAATATTCAGAAGTTTGTAAGAAATCTGTCTTCATCTTTATCAGAGGTTTAAAAGGGGAACTTTACAGACGTGCGTGCGTTTGTGCGTGCGTTTGTGCGCGAGGTTCTGCCTGTGTGCAGCATTCTGTTCTGCCCTCTGTCTGTGTCCAACTGCAGGTCACACTTTAAACATCCAATCACATTTGATCAGGAATCTGGTAGACCATGTTAAAGGACATTGTTCCTTTATTTATTAATCTGTGCTTTTGTTAAAATTCTCTCTCTCTCACCTGTTCCTTATCACTGTTTATGATCACCAGGTATGCTCCTCTCTCCAGACAGTCCTCTCTGCTCTCCTTCCAGGTTTCAGTCTCATTAGACAGGAAGTACCAACTGGAATCAAACTTCTGCCAGCCATCTGGACAGGTTTGTTCTACAAGACAAAACATTTTACTTTTTATTATTCTGCACCTCTTATTATTAAACAACACAAACACACGTTTTCTGCATATGAGGCATGTGCAATTGACGTCATGATCATTTATTAAGTAAACGATTAGAGAACTTTCTCATGAGATCATCTCTCTCTATGTAGCTGGTCTCTCTCTTCAGTCAGTTTCTTGTAGCTGGTCTGTAGCTGGTCTCTCTCTTTAGTAAGGTTGTTGTATCTGGTCTGTATCTGGTATCTCTCTTTAGTCAGGGTGTGGTAACTGGCCTGTAGCTGGTCTCTCTCTTCAGTCAGTTTCTTGTAGCTGGTCACTCTCTGCAGTTGTGTTGGTCTTATAAATGGAAAACCTCTTTTCTCATGATCACGTCATGACCATTTACTAAGTAAATGATGAGAGAACTTTCTCATGAGACCCTCTCTCTTCCTATGTAGCTGGTCTCTCTCTTCAGTCAGGGTGTTGTAACTGGTCTGTAGCTGGTCTCTCTCTTCAGTCAGGGTGTTGTAACTGGTCTGTAGCTGGTCTCTCTCTTCAGTCAGGTTGTTGTAACTGGTCAGTAGCTGGTCTCTCTCTTCAGTCAGGGTGTTACTACTGGTCTGTAGCTGGTCTCTCTCTTCAGTCAGGGTGTTGTAACTGGTCTGTAGCTGGTCTCTCTCTTCAGTCAGGTTGTTGTAACTGGTCTGTAGCTGGTCTCTCTCTTCAGTCAGGGTGTTGTAACTGGTCTGTAGCTGGTCTCTCTCTTCAGTCAGGTTGTTGTAACTGGTCAGTAGCTGGTCTCTCTCTTCAGTCAGGGTGTTACTACTGGTCTGTAGCTGGTCTCTCTCTTTAGTCAGGGTGTTGTAACTGGTCTGTAGCTGGTCTCTCTCTTCAGTCAGGGTGTTACTACTGGTCTGTAGCTGGTCTCTCTCTTCAGTCAGGGTGTTGTAACTGGTCAGTAGCTGGTCACCTTCTTACACTTCTTTTCACCTTTTTATCTGATTCCTGAGTAACTTCCAGGTCTAATGGGGGAAGTTTGTCATGGAAACTCAGTACTTAGAGACACTTGGTCATTTATTCAAACAATCATCTTTATTTAATATCGATTAATTACTGCAATAATGAAACCGTCAGCCCAACAGTCTTGACTGCTGTTAGGCTGAGAGCTTATCCGTTACAGACAATGCAGAGTTTATATAGCGAATACCTAGAATGCTTGGTTCCACCCCTCCCATATAGATAGGGGGGCACCATAAGCCACTTTGGGCTCATCCTGTCTTTATCTGCACCTGGAATTATCTTAATGCCTGACCCTGACCTAATTTCCCAGATGCCAGGATGTCTAAGGACCATTGAGGCCTTTGTTCTAGTACTCTCTATCCCAGTTACAACCACCCCACTTCCTGTCGCTGGAATTCTAGCTGTAGGTTTTATCACCAAGTCAATCAATTGTCAGCTCAAGCTATCCCTAGTAAAACCATACGCCCAGATTAGCTGCAGGGTGTTAGAGTGGAGACCATAAAACACAGCATTAGCAGGAAAGAAATATCATACTGTTTGTTAAGTAAATAACTGTTAAATATCCAACAAATCAGGTAAATATCTAATTGAAGATCCACCCACATACACCAGACACATCAACCTTATTATAAATGTCACTTATAGCTCTATATCTGTAACGGCAGCCTTCCCTCTCTTCATGAGAAGTGGAGGTGTAGCAGGGATCGGACCAAGACGCAGCGTAGCTCGTGTTCAACATGATTTTAACTTCTTCTGGCTGCAAGCCCGACGTCGGTACACTTATGACAACAGCCAGCTCAAGTGCAGGGCGCGAAATTCAAAATATATATTTTTAAAATATTTAACTTTCACACATTAACAAGTCCAATACAGCATATGAAAGGTACACATCTTGTGAATCCAGCCAACATGTCCGATTTTTAAAATGTTTTACAGCGAAAACACCACGTATATTTATGTTAGCTCACCACCAAATACAAAAAAGGACAGACATTTTTCACAGCACAGGTAGCATGCACAAAGCCAACCTAACTAACCAAGAACCAACCAAACTAACCAACAAACAACTTCATCAGATGACAGTCTTATAACATGTTATTCAATAAATCTATGTTTTGTTCGAAAAATTTGCATATTTCAGGTATAAATCATAGTTTACATTGCAGCTACAATCAGAAATTGCACCGAAAGCAGACAGAATAATTACAGACACCAACGCCAAATACCTAAATACTCATCATAAAACATTTCTGAAAAATACATAGTGTACAGCAAATGAAAGACAGGCATCTTGTGATTCCAGACAATATTTCCGATTTATTAATTGTTTTACAGCGAAAACACAATATAGCGTTATATTAGCTTACCACAATAGCCAGAAACACATGCCATTTCCCAGTAGCAAAAGGTTAGCGATCGTAACAAACCAGTAAAAGATATATAATTTTTGACTAACCTTGATTTTCTTCATCAGATGACAGTCCTATAACATCAGGTTATACATACACTTATGTTTTGTTCGAAAATGTGCATATTTAGAGCTGAAATCAATGGTTATACATTGTGCTAACTTAGCTACTTTTTCCCACAACGCCCAGATTTTTTTCTGACACTTTTTCTGACACACATATTCTGACCAAATAGCTATTCATAAACATAACTAAAACATACATGTTGTATAGGAAATGATAGATCCATTAGTTCTTAATGAAATCGCAGTGTTAGAATTCTAAAAAATAACTTCATTATGACATCCAGCTTCGGTATAGCTAGAGTACCCAAAAGTTGGGCGCCCACGACTAGTTCACATGTACGACAGATATATGAAATAGCATCATAAAATGTTTCTTACTTTTGCTGATCTTTCATCAGAATGTTGGACAAGGGGTCCTTTGTCAAGAACAATCGTTGTTTGGATTTAGAACGGACTCTTTCCGTCTTGAATTAGCAAGCGCACTAGCCAAGTGGCGCAAATCTCTCCATCGTCAACAAAGTCAGAGAACGGAACACGGCAAAACTCCCGAAAAAATTTCAATAATCTGATTAAACTATATTGAAAAAACATACTTTACGATGATATGGTCACATGTATCAAATCAAATCAAAGCCGGAGATAGTAGTCGCCTATAACGGCAGCTAAACAGAAGGCAAAACCAGGTCCCTTGACGCGCTCTCCAGGAAACAGGAAATGGGGTACACGTCATACAAAGATCTTGTATTCCACTTCAGACCAAGATAAACACTAAATTTCTTCTCTCACCGCCTCTTGACATCCAGGGGAAGGTCTATGAAGTGCATGTATACTAATACGTATCATGCCCATTTATAGGCAGGAAGTAGAACGGAGCCTCGATTTCAGACTTTCCACTTCCTGGTCAGGAAGTTTGTGCCAAATGAGTTCTGTTTGACTCACAGATATAATTCAAACGGTTTTAGAAACTAGAGAGTGTTTTCTATCCAATAGTAATAATAATATGCATATTGTACGAGCAAGAATTGAGTACGAGGCCGTTTGAAATGGGCACCTTTTATCTGGCTACTCAATACTCCCCCTGCAGCCCAAACAGGTTAATAAACGAAAACACTTACAACGAACAAAATAACAAATGTGGCTTACCGATACAGCCCTATCTGGTGCAGAGAAAACACAGAGACAGGAAACAACCACCCACAAAATCCCAACACAAAACAAGCCACCTATATATGATTCTCAATCAGGGACAACGATTGACAGCTGCCTCTGATTGAGAACCATATTAGGCCGAACACAGAAACAGACAAACTAGACACACAACATAGAATGCCCACCCAGCTCACGTCTTGACCAACACTAAAACAAGCAAAACACATAAGCACTATGGTCAGGACGTGACAGTACCCCCCCTCCTGAGGTGCGGACTCCGAACGCACAAATAAAACTCAAGGGGAGGGTCTGGGTGGGCATCTGTCCACAGTGGCGGCTCCGGCGCAGGACAAGGCCACCACCCCACCATTGTCTTTGTCCCCCTCCTTAGCGTCCTTTGAGTGGCAACCCTCGCCCCCGACCTTGGCCTAGGAATCCTCACCAAGGTCCCCACTAAATTGAGGAGACAGCTCAGGACAGAGAGGTAGCTCAGGACAGAGAGGTAGCTCAGGACAGAGAGGCAGCTCCGGACTGAGGGGCAGCTCCGGACTGAGGGGCAGCTCCGGACTGAGGGGCAGCTCCGGACTGAGGGGCAGCTCCGGACTGGAGGGCAGCTCATGACTGGAGGGCAGCTCATGACTGGACGGCAGCTCATGACTGGACGGCAGCTCATGACTGGACGGCAGCTCATGACTGGAAGGCAGCTCATGACTGGAAGGCAGGAAGGCAGCTCATGACTGAAGGGCAGCTCATGACTGAAGGGCAGCTCATGACTGGAGGGCAGCTCATGACTGGAGGGCAGCTCATGACTGGAAGGCAGCTCATGACTGGCAGGCAGCTCATGACTGAAGGGCAGCTCATGACTGGCAGGCAGCTCTGGCAGCTCCAGACGGCGCTGGGCAGACGGATGGCTCAGATGGCGCTGGGCAGACGGATGGCTCAGATGGCGCTGGGCAGACGGATGGCTCAGATGGCGCTGGGCAGACGGATGGCTCAGATGGCGCTGGGCAGACGGATGGCTCAGATGGCGCTGGGCAGACGGATGGCTCAGATGGCGCTGGGCAGACGGATGGCTCAGATGGCGCTGGGCAGACGGATGGCTCAGATGGCGCTGGGCAGACAGATGGCTCAGATGGCGCTGGGCAGGCAGCCGACTCTGACCTGCTGAGGCGCACAGTAGGCCTGGTGCGTGGTGCCGGAACTGGTGGTACCGGACTGGAGACACGCACCTCAAGGCTAGTGCGGGGAGCAGGAACAGGGCACACTGGACTCTCGAGGCGCACTATAGGCCTGGTGCGTGGTACCGGCACTGGTGGTACCGGGCTGAGGGCACGCACCTCAGGGCGAGTGCGGGGAGAAGGAACAGTGCGTACAGGGCTCTGGAGACGCACAGGAAGCTTGGTGCGTGGTGCCGGAACTGGAGGTACTGGGCTGGAGACACGCACCACAGGGAGAGTGCGTGGAGGAGGAATAGGGCTCTGGAGATGCACTGGAAGCCTGGTGCGTGATGTAGGCACTGGTGGTACTGGGCTGGAGACACGCACCATAGGGAGAGTGCGTGGAGGAGGAACATAGTTCTGGAGATGCACAGGAAGCCTGGTGCGTGGTGTAGGCACTGGTGGTACTGGACTGGGGCGGGAAGGTGGCGCCGGATATACCGGACCGTGAAGGCGTACAGGAGCTCTTAAGCACCGAGCCTGCCCAACCTTACCTGGTTTAATGCTCCCCGTAGCCAGGCAAGTGCGGCGAGGTGGAATAGCCCGCACTGGGCTGTGCTGGTGAACCGGGGACACCATACGTAAGGCTGGTGTCATGTACACCGGCCCGAGGAGACGCACTGGAGACCAGATGTGTTGAGCCGGCTTCATGGCACCTGGCTCGATGCCCACTCTAGCCCGGCCGATACGTGGAGCTGGAATGTACCAAACCGGGCTACGCACACGTACAGGAGACTCCGTGCGCTCTTCCGCACAACCGTCCAGAATTTCCTCCCATGTCCATTCCTCCTGTTACCGCTGCTGCTGTTGCTGCTGCCTGTCGCTACGCTGCTTGGTCCGAGTTTGGTGGGTGGTTCTGTAACGGCAGTCTAGCTCTTCCTCCTCCTCGGACGAGGAGAGGCGAGAAGGATCGGAGGACCAATGTGCAGCGTGGTAAGTTTCCATGATTTAATATACACGAAAACAAGACACTATACAAAATAACAAACAAACTAACCGTCACAGTCCCGTGTGGCCCAAACACTGACACAGGAAACAACCACCCACAAAATCCCAACACAAAACAAGCCACCTATATATGATTCTCAATCAGGGACAACGATTGACAGCTGCCTCTGATTGAGAACCATATTAGGCCGAACACAGAAACAGACAAACTAGACACACAACATAGAATGCCCACCCAGCTCATGTCCTGACCAACACTAAAACAAGCAAAACACATAAGCACTATGGTCAGGACGTGACAATATCACTAATGAACATATTGAGTATATACAGGGGACTTTATTTACCTACTGTTTATCTTATTGGAAGCCTCTCTAACATAAACCATGTAGTCTGGGATACCCCAGAGCAGCTCTCTAGGCCCTTAACTTGTTCTACTTTTACTAATGACCTACCACTAACACTGAGGAAAGACTGTGTGTTGATGTATGCTGATGATTCAACATTATACAAGGCAGCTACCACAGCAAGGGAAATCACTGCAACACTTAACAAAGAGCTTCAGACAGTTTTAGAATGGCTGGCAAGTAATACGCTAGTCCTAAATATATCAAAAACAAAAGGCATCTATTTGCATATTTAAAGTGAAATCTGCAGTTGCTAGATACATTTTTTTTGTCTTAAACATTTATGATATGTCCCGATTGATTCTTGAACAATATAATTTATAAATGCCTCTCTTTAACTGTTCTTTAACTGTTGTACCCCATCAGAACCCAAAATATACTTGTTTTCATACATTGTTTGTAAACAAAGTAACCATATAGCCTCAAAACTATCATTTTTATATAATGGATGGTCATTTCTTGGATCCATAGCGCTGTTTATGAAATTGAGAGTGGTTATATTTCAGCTATTTATCGAAACAGGGATGGGGAGTACACTTTCTTTTAGTTTCAACTGCTGATTGTCCTTTAAAGATAATATAAATATATATATAAAATATACTTTTTATCCCTTTTCTTGCAGTGTTTTTGTGTCCTTGTGTGTTTGTAATAGATTCCTTAGTTCTTACCTGAGCGATGGATCTCACTTTTCACTCTCTTCATTGCTGTGTTCTGGTTTTCTTCAATAACCTTGTTTAATGCAATAACCTGTTTGTTGACTCAGTCATTCATCTTAACATTACAATTACCTTTCTACCTGACTCCTAATGGTAATATCTACTGTGTGATTCCCTTTCTAACTGACTCCTAATGGTAATATCTACTGTATGATTACCTTTCTAACTGACTCCTAATGGTAATATCTACTGTATGATTACCTTTCTAACTGACTCCTAATGGTAATATCTACTGTATGATTACCTTTCTAACTGACTCCTAATGGTAATATCTACTGTATGATTACCTTTCTAACTGACTCCTAATGGTAATATCTACTGTATGATTACCTTTCTAACTGACTCCTAATGGTAATATCTACTGTATGATTACCTTTCTAACTGACTCCTAATGGTAATATCTACTGTATGATTACCTTTCTAACTGACTCCTAATGGTAATATCTACTGTATGATTACCTTTCTAACAGACTCCTAATGGTAATATCTACTGTATGATTACCTTTCTAACTGACTCCTAATGGTAATATCTACTGTATGATTACCTTTCTAACTGACTCCTAATGGTAATATCTACTGTATGATTACCTTTCTAACTGACACCTAATGGTAATATCTACTGTATGATTACCTTTCTAACTGACTCCTAATGGTAATATCTACTGTATGATTCTAACTTCAGTTACACGTAGTTGAGTAGGTGCTCTGATGTGCATCTCCACCAGGTTCCTCTCTGATCTTTGTCTGTTGTCCACTAACATTGAGATATATATATATATATATATCAGGAAGTTAAACATTACAGATTATTCTAAACAGAGTGATATAACATGAGAGCTTCATGAAAACAAGTAGTGACGGGGGCAGCCTTTCATCCTGTCACTTTGAGAGGCCTGTTTGTGGCTTCTCCAGCCTTCAAATGGAGTTCACATTATGGCTCGTACTCTCTCTATGCCATCGATAGGGACCCTTTTCTTTTATCTATGCTGTCTGTGTGTGACATCAGTGTGAACAGTTATTCAGAGGTGTGTGTGGGACATCTGTCTGCATCTTTTTCAGAAAAGGGGAACTTCACACGTGTGTGTGTGTGTGTGTCTGTGTGTGTGTTTGCCTGCGTGCAGTGTGTATCCTCTCAGTACTGTTCTGCCTTCCGTCGGTGTCCAAATGCAAGTCACATTTTTTTAACAATCCAATCACATTCAATCAGGAAGCTGGTAAACCTGCTAGGTTCCTTTCTTACTTAATCTGATCCTCATCTACTTACTAAAGAGATTTATACTAATAATTGATTATGAAAAAAGCACAAGCCTATGGCAAATCACATAACATGTTTCTATTTAAAACAATGAATACAATCATTTTACAGATGACAGTATGTCTACACACTGTTTAACTAGAGAGAGATGCATTAGCACTGTAGCACTACTATATAATGAGATACTGTATAACTCTTCACAAATCCAGTTATGTTGAGAGGTAAATGATATGTCAGAATATTTATATACAGGCTCAGAATACCCAATATTAAAATCAGCACAGTCCTAGTTACAGTTTATCCTGGTTCACAACCATTATCAGGTTGTTTTGCCCCTCAGTACAGTTCCTACAGTGTGTTGGTGTGTCTTAGAGAGAGAGAGAATGAAGTTGTGTTCACTGTAGGTGCTGTATGTGTGTGTGTCTTAGAGAGAGAGAGAATGAAGTTGTGTTCACTGTAGGTGCTGTATGTGTGTGTTTCTTAGAGAGAGAGAGAGAATGAAGTTGTGTTCACTGTAGGTGCTGTATGTGTGCGCGTCCTCCCACCAGCCTCCTCTGTTGTCATGGTGTTGTTAAACCACTTTCTCACAAATCCAGTACCGATTGTGTAAACATGACAGGTCATTCCATGCCTTTACAGGACGCCATGTTTCTGTGTTCAGCTCAACACAGTCCTCCTCCCCATTTTTTGGGTCGTCACCACCATTATCAGGCTGCTGTGAGTGCCAGTAACTACAGGTTAAAAAACACAGAGAAAATAAAATAATACATTTTTTATTTTGTCACATGCGCGAAATACAACAGGTGTAGACTTTGCCATGAAATGCTTAGTTACGGGTCCTTCCCCAACAATGCAGAGTTAAAAATTAAGAAATAAATTAATAAAACATAAAAAGAAAATAGTAACACAACAAAATAAAAAGTGACTCGGCAAATAGATAATAAACAGAGTAGCACAGTGAGTGTGAAGATTGTGAACGTGTCTGTGTGTGTGTGTGTGTGTGTGTTACGTTCTGACCATAGTTCTTGTGTGTTTTAGTGTTGGTCAGGACCTGAGCTGGGTGGGCATTCTATGTTGTGTGTCTAGTTTGTCTGTTTCTATGTTTGGCCTAATATGGTTCTCAATCAGAGGCAGGTGTTTTGTGTTGTCTCTGATTGGGAATCATATTTAGGTGGCTTGTTTTGTGTTGGGATTTTGTGGGTGGTTGTTTCCTGTCTTTGTGTTCGTTTCACCAGAGAGGACTGTTTCGGTTTGCCACGTTTGTTATTTTTGTATTTTGTAAGTGTTCACGTTATTCGTCTTGATTAAATCATGTTGAGCACAAACTACGCTGCGTCTTGTTCCGATCCCTGCTACACCTTCAGACGAAGAGGAGGAAGGCTGCCGTTACAGTGTGTGTATGGACGTGTTAAATGCTATTTCTAGGGGGTTTAGGGTTAAGGTTAGAATTAGTGTTAGAGTTAGAATTACGATAAGGGTTAAGAGCTAGGGTTAGGTTTAGGGTTAGGGGAAATAGGCTGTTGAATGGGACTGGATTGTGTGTCCCCACAAGGTTAGCTGTACAAGACTGTGTTTGTGTGTGTTTTGTATATGTGTGTGAGTGTGTGGGTAGTCTAGTGAGTGTGTGGGTAGAGTATAGTGAGCGTGTGGGTAGAGTCTAGTGAGCGTGTGGGTAGAGTCTAGTGAGTGTGTGGGTAGAGTCTAGTGAGTGTGTGGGTGGAGTCTAGTGAGCGTGTGGGTGGAGTCTAGTGAGCGTGTGGGTAGAGTCTAGTGAGCGTGTGGGTAGAGTCTAGTGAGCGTGTGGGTAGAGTCTAGTGAGCGTGTGGGTAGAGTCTAGTGAGCGTGTGGGTAGAGTCTAGTGAGCGTGTGGGTAGAGTCTAGTGAGCGTGTGGGTAGAGTCTAGTGAGCGTGTGGGTAGAGTCTAGTGAGCTTGTGGGTAGAGTCTAGTGAGCGTGTGGGTAGAGTCTAGTGAGCGTGTGGGTAGAGTCTAGTGAGCGTGTGGGTAGAGTCGAGTGAGCGTGTGGGTAGAGTCGAGTGAGCGTGTGGGTAGAGTCTAGTGAGCGTATGGGTAGAGTCTAGTGAGCGTATGGGTAGAGTCTAGTGAGCGTGTGGGTAGAGTTGAGTGAGCGTGTGGGTAGAGTCTAGTGAGCGTGTGGGTAGAGTCTAGTGAGCGTGTGGGTAGAGTCTAGTGAGCGTGTGGGTAGAGTCTAGTGAGCGTGTGGGTAGAGTCTAGTGAGCGTGTGGGTAGAGTCTAGTGAGCGTGTGGGTAGAGTCTAGTGAGCGTGTGGGTAGAGTCTAGTGAGCGTGTGGGTAGAGTCTAGTGAGCGTGTGGGTAGAGTCTAGTGAGTGTGTGGGTAGAGTCTAGTGAGCGTGTGGGTAGAGTCTAGTGAGCGTGTGGGTAGAGTCTAGTGAGCGTGTGGGTAGAGTCTAGTGAGCGTGTGGGTAGAGTCTAGTGAGCGTGTGGGTAGAGTCTAGTGAGTGTGTGGGTAGAGTCTAGTGAGAGTGCATAGAACCAGTCCCAGAGAGCCAGTGCAAAAAATAAGGGTCAAAGTAAATAGACATGTTTTTTCAACTTTAACATGAGCATAACCTTTTTAGGACCAACCACCAAAACATATTTTGTATTTTATGTGATTTTATGAGATTTTAACCTCTCTTGTGCTCGTAGGATGACATCTATGAGTGGAAACAATACTTTTTATGAACATGATTTGAAGCAATATGTAATTTGTTATAAAGTCTCTATCACACCTGGATGGTCAAGTCTCACTTTATGGTCATTGGATTATGAACAACCCAGAGAATCCGTCCTACTTCATACACAGGTCAGTGTTATTACAGAGCAGTAGTCTCTTACCTTGGGGTGGTCAGTGTTATTATATCAGTAGTCTCTTACCTTGGGGTGGTCAGTGTTATTACAGAGCAGTAGTCTCTTACCTTGGGGTGGTCAGTGTTATTATATCAGTAGTCTCTTACCTTGGGGTGGTCAGTGTTATTACAGAGCAGTAGTCTCTTACCTTGGGGTGGTCAGTGTTATTATAGAGCAGTAGTCTCTTACCTTGGGGTGGTCAGTGTTATTATAGAACAATAGTATCTTACCTTGGGGTGGTCAGCGTTATTATAGAGCAGTAGTCTCATACCTTGGGGTGGTCAGTGTTATTATAGAACAATAGTCTCTTACCTTGGGGTGGTCAGTGTTATTATAGAGCAGTAGTCTCTTACCTTGGGGTGGTCAGTGTTATTATAGAGTAGTAGTCTCTTACCTTGGGGTGGTCAGTGTTGTTATAGAGCAGTAGTCTCTTACCTTGGGGTGGTCAGTGTTATTAGAGCAGTAGTCTCTTACCTTGGGGTGGTCAGTGTTATTAGAGCAGTAGTCTCTTACCTTGGGGTGGTCAGTGTTATTAGAGCAGTAGTCTCTTACCTTGGGGTGGTCAGTGTTATTATAGAGCAGTAGTCTCTTACCTTGGGGTGGTCAGTGTTATTATAGAGCAGTAGTCTCTTACCTTGGGGTGGTCAGTGTTATTAGAGCAGTAGTCTCTTACCTTGGGGTGGTCAGTGTTATTAGAGCAATAGTCTCTTACCTTGGGGTGGTCAGTGTTATTATAGAGCAGTAGTCTCTTACCTTGGTGTGGTCAGTGTTATTATAGAGCAGTAGTCTCTTACCTTGGGGTGGTCAGTGTTATTATAGAGCAGTAGTCTCTTACCTTGGGGTGGTCAGTGTTATTATAGAGCAGTAGTCTCTTACCTTGGGGTGGTCAGTGTTATTATAGAGCAGTAGTCTCTTACCTTGGGGTGGTCAGTGTTATTATAGAGCAGTAGTCTCTTACCTTGGGGTGGTCAGTGTTATTAGAGCAGTAGTCTCTTACCTTGGGGTGGTCAGTGTTATTAGAGCAATAGTCTCTTACCTTGGGGTGGTCAGTGTTATTATAGATCAGTAGTATCTTACCTTGGGTTGGTAAGTGTTATTATAGAGCAGTAGTCTCTTACCTTGGGGTGGTCAGTGTTATTATATAACAGTAGTCTCTTACCTTGGGGTGGCCAGTGTTATTATAGAGCAGTAGTATCTTACCTTGGGGTGGCCAGTGTTATTATAGAGCAGTAGTCTCTTACCTTGGGGTGGTCAGTGTTATTATAGAGCAGTAGTCTCTTACCTTGGGGTGGTCAGTGTTATTATAGAGCAGTAGTCTCTTACCTTGGAGTGGTCAGTGTTATTAGAGCAGTAGTCTCTTACCTTGGGGTGGTCAGTGTTCTTATAGAGCAGTAGTCTCTTACCTTGGGGTGGTCAGTGTTATTATAGAGTAGTAGTCTCTTACCTTGGGGTGGTCAGTGTTATTATAGAGAAGTAGTCTCTTACCTTGGGGTGGTCAGTGTTATTAGAGCAGTAGTCTCTTACCTTGGGGTGGTCAGTGTTATTAGAGCAATAGTCTCTTACCTTGGGGTGGTCAGTGTTATTATAGAGCAGTAGTCTCTTACCTTGGGGTGGTCAGTGTTATTATAGAGCAGTAGTCTCTTACCTTAGGGTGGTCAGTGTTATTATAGAACAGTAGTCTCTTACCTTGGGGTGGTCAGTGTTATTATAGAGCAGTAGTCTCTTACCTTGGTGTGGTCAGTGTTATTATAGAGCAGTGGTCTCTTACCTTGGGGTGGTCAGTGTTATTATAGAGCAGTCGTCTCTTACCTTGGGGTGGTCAGTGTTATTATAGAGCAGTAGTCTCTTACCTTGGGGTGGTCAATGTTATTATAGAGCAGTAGTCTCTTACCTTGGGGTGGTCAGTGTTATTAGAGCAGTAGTCTCTTACCTTGGGGTGGTCAGTGTTATTAGAGCAGTAGTCTCTTACCTTGGGGTGGTCAGTGTTATTAGAGCAGTAGTCTCTTACCTTGGGGTGGTCAGTGTTATTATAGAGCAGTAGTCTCTTACCTTGGGGTGGTCAGTGTTATTATAGAGCAGTAGTCTCTTACCTTGGGGTGGCCAGTGTTGTTATGGAGCAGTAGTCTCTTACCTTGGGGTGGTCAGTGTTATTAGAGCAGTAGTCTCTTACCTTGGGGTGGTCAGTGTTATTAGAGCAATAGTCTCTTACCTTGGGGTGGTCAGTGTTATTATAGAGCAGTAGTCTCTTACCTTGGGGTGGTCAGTGTTATTATAGAGCAGTAGTCTCTTACCTTGGGGTGGTCAGTGTTATTAGAGCAGTAGTCTCTTACCTTGGGGTGGTCAGTGTTATTATAGAGCAGTAGTCTCTTACCTTGGGGTGGTCAGTGTTATTAGAGCAGTAGTCTCTTACCTTGGGGAGGTCAGTGTTATTAGAGCAGTAGTCTCTTACCTTGGGGTGATCAGTGTTATTATAGAGCAGTAGTCTCTTACCTTGGGGTGGCCAGTGTTATTATAGAGCAGTAGTCTCTTACCTTGGGGTGGCCAGTGTTATTATAGAGCAGTAGTCTCTTACCTTGGGGTGGCCAGTGTTATTATAGAGCAGTACTCTCTTACCTTGGGGTGGTCAGTGTTATTATAGAGCAGTAGTCTCTTACCTTGGGGTGGTCAGTGTTATTATAGAGCAGTAGTCTCTTACCTTGGAGTGGTCAGTGTTATTAGAGCAGTAGTCTCTTACCTTGGGGTGGTCAGTGTTCTTATAGAGCAGTAGTCTCTTACCTTGGGGTGGTCAGTGTTATTATAGAGCAGTAGTCTCTTACCTTGGGGTGGTCAGTGTTATTAGAGCAATAGTCTCTTACCTTGGGGTGGTCAGTGTTATTATAGAGCAGTAGTCTCTTACCTTGGGGTGGTCAGTGTTATTATAGAGCAGTAGTCTCTTACCTTGGGGTGGTCAGTGTTATTAGAGCAGTAGTCTCTTACCTTGGGGTGGTCAGTGTTATTATAGAGCAGTAGTCTCTTACCTTGGGGTGGTCAGTGTTATTAGAGCAGTAGTCTCTTACCTTGGGGAGGTCAGTGTTATTAGAGCAGTAGTCTCTTACCTTGGGGTGGTCAGTGTTATTATAGAGCAGTAGTCTCTTACCTTGGGGTGGCCAGTGTTATTATAGAGCAGTAGTCTCTTACCTTGGGGTGGCCAGTGTTATTATAGAGCAGTAGTCTCTTACCTTGGGGTGGTCAGTGTTATTAAAGAGTAGTAGTCTCTTACCTTGGGGTGGTCAGTGTTATTATAGAGCAGTAGTCTCTTACCTTGGGGTGGTCAGTGTTATTAGAGCAGTAGTCTCTTACCTTGGGGTGGTCAGTGTTATTAGAGCAATAGTCTCTTACCTTGGGGTGGTCAGTGTTATTATAGAGCAGTAGTCTCTTACCTTGGGGTGGTCAGTGTTATTATAGAGCAGTAGTCTCTTACCTTGGGGTGGTCAGTGTTATTAGAGCAGTAGTCTCTTACCTTGGGGTGGTCAGTGTTATTAGAGCAATAGTCTCTTACCTTGGGGTGGTCAGTGTTATTATAGAGCAGTAGTCTCTTACCTTGGTGTGGTCAGTGTTATTATAGAGCAGTAGTCTCTTACCTTGGGGTGGTCAGTGTTATTATAGAGCAGTAGTCTCTTACCTTGGGGTGGTCAGTGTTATTATAGAGCAGTAGTCTCTTACCTTGGGGTGGTCAGTGTTATTATAGAGCAGTAGTCTCTTACCTTGGGGTGGTCAGTGTTATTATAGAGCAGTAGTCTCTTACCTTGGGGTGGTCAGTGTTATTAGAGCAGTAGTCTCTTACCTTGGGGTGGTCAGTGTTATTAGAGCAATAGTCTCTTACCTTGGGGTGGTCAGTGTTATTATAGATCAGTAGTATCTTACCTTGGGTTGGTAAGTGTTATTATAGAGCAGTAGTCTCTTACCTTGGGGTGGTCAGTGTTATTATATAACAGTAGTCTCTTACCTTGGGGTGGCCAGTGTTATTATAGAGCAGTAGTATCTTACCTTGGGGTGGCCAGTGTTATTATAGAGCAGTAGTCTCTTACCTTGGGGTGGTCAGTGTTATTATAGAGCAGTAGTCTCTTACCTTGGGGTGGTCAGTGTTATTATAGAGCAGTAGTCTCTTACCTTGGAGTGGTCAGTGTTATTAGAGCAGTAGTCTCTTACCTTGGGGTGGTCAGTGTTCTTATAGAGCAGTAGTCTCTTACCTTGGGGTGGTCAGTGTTATTATAGAGTAGTAGTCTCTTACCTTGGGGTGGTCAGTGTTATTATAGAGAAGTAGTCTCTTACCTTGGGGTGGTCAGTGTTCTTATAGAGCAGTAGTCTCTTACCTTGGGGTGGTCAGTGTTATTATAGAGTAGTAGTCTCTTACCTTGGGGTGGTCAGTGTTATTATAGAGAAGTAGTCTCTTACCTTGGGGTGGTCAGTGTTATTAGAGCAGTAGTCTCTTACCTTGGGGTGGTCAGTGTTATTAGAGCAATAGTCTCTTACCTTGGGGTGGTCAGTGTTATTATAGAGCAGTAGTCTCTTACCTTGGGGTGGTCAGTGTTATTATAGAGCAGTAGTCTCTTACCTTAGGGTGGTCAGTGTTATTATAGAACAGTAGTCTCTTACCTTGGGGTGGTCAGTGTTATTATAGAGCAGTAGTCTCTTACCTTGGTGTGGTCAGTGTTATTATAGAGCAGTGGTCTCCTACCTTGGGGTGGTCAGTGTTATTATAGAGCAGTCGTCTCTTACCTTGGGGTGGTCAGTGTTATTATAGAGCAGTAGTCTCTTACCTTGGGGTGGTCAATGTTATTATAGAGCAGTAGTCTCTTACCTTGGGGTGGTCAGTGTTATTAGAGCAGTAGTCTCTTACCTTGGGGTGGTCAGTGTTATTAGAGCAGTAGTCTCTTACCTTGGGGTGGTCAGTGTTATTAGAGCAGTAGTCTCTTACCTTGGGGTGGTCAGTGTTATTATAGAGCAGTAGTCTCTTACCTTGGGGTGGTCAGTGTTATTATAGAGCAGTAGTCTCTTACCTTGGGGTGGCCAGTGTTGTTATGGAGCAGTAGTCTCTTACCTTGGGGTGGTCAGTGTTATTAGAGCAGTAGTCTCTTACCTTGGGGTGGTCAGTGTTATTAGAGCAATAGTCTCTTACCTTGGGGTGGTCAGTGTTATTATAGAGCAGTAGTCTCTTACCTTGGGGTGGTCAGTGTTATTATAGAGCAGTAGTCTCTTACCTTGGGGTGGTCAGTGTTATTAGAGCAGTAGTCTCTTACCTTGGGGTGGTCAGTGTTATTATAGAGCAGTAGTCTCTTACCTTGGGGTGGTCAGTGTTATTAGAGCAGTAGTCTCTTACCTTGGGGAGGTCAGTGTTATTAGAGCAGTAGTCTCTTACCTTGGGGTGATCAGTGTTATTATAGAGCAGTAGTCTCTTACCTTGGGGTGGCCAGTGTTATTATAGAGCAGTAGTCTCTTACCTTGGGGTGGCCAGTGTTATTATAGAGCAGTAGTCTCTTACCTTGGGGTGGCCAGTGTTATTATAGAGCAGTACTCTCTTACCTTGGGGTGGTCAGTGTTATTATAGAGCAGTAGTCTCTTACCTTGGGGTGGTCAGTGTTATTATAGAGCAGTAGTCTCTTACCTTGGAGTGGTCAGTGTTATTAGAGCAGTAGTCTCTTACCTTGGGGTGGTCAGTGTTCTTATAGAGCAGTAGTCTCTTACCTTGGGGTGGTCAGTGTTATTATAGAGCAGTAGTCTCTTACCTTGGGGTGGTCAGTGTTATTAGAGCAATAGTCTCTTACCTTGGGGTGGTCAGTGTTATTATAGAGCAGTAGTCTCTTACCTTGGGGTGGTCAGTGTTATTATAGAGCAGTAGTCTCTTACCTTGGGGTGGTCAGTGTTATTAGAGCAGTAGTCTCTTACCTTGGGGTGGTCAGTGTTATTATAGAGCAGTAGTCTCTTACCTTGGGGTGGTCAGTGTTATTAGAGCAGTAGTCTCTTACCTTGGGGAGGTCAGTGTTATTAGAGCAGTAGTCTCTTACCTTGGGGTGGTCAGTGTTATTATAGAGCAGTAGTCTCTTACCTTGGGGTGGCCAGTGTTATTATAGAGCAGTAGTCTCTTACCTTGGGGTGGCCAGTGTTATTATAGAGCAGTAGTCTCTTACCTTGGGGTGGTCAGTGTTATTAAAGAGTAGTAGTCTCTTACCTTGGGGTGGTCAGTGTTATTATAGAGCAGTAGTCTCTTACCTTGGGGTGGTCAGTGTTATTAGAGCAGTAGTCTCTTACCTTGGGGTGGTCAGTGTTATTAGAGCAATAGTCTCTTACCTTGGGGTGGTCAGTGTTATTATAGAGCAGTAGTCTCTTACCTTGGGGTGGTCAGTGTTATTATAGAGCAGTAGTCTCTTACCTTGGGGTGGTCAGTGTTATTATAGAGCAGTAGTCTCTTACCTTGGGGTGGTCAGTGTTATTATAGAGCAGTCGTCTCTTACCTTGGGGTGGTCAGTGTTATTATAGATCAGTAGTCTCTTACCTTGGGGTGGTCAGTGTTATTATAGATCAGTAGTATCTTACCTTGGGGTGGTCAGTGTTATTATAGAGCAGTAGTCTCTTACCTTGGGGTGGTCAATGTTATTATAGAGCAGTAGTCTCTTACCTTGGGGTGGTCAGTGTTATTAGAGCAGTAGTCTCTTACCTTGGGGTGGTCAGTGTTATTATAGAGCAGTCGTCTCTTACCTTGGGGTGGTCAGTGTTATTATAGAGCAGTAGTCTCTTACCTTGGGGTGGTCAATGTTATTATAGAGCAGTAGTCTCTTACCTTGGGGTGGTCAGTGTTATTAGAGCAGTAGTCTCTTACCTTGGGGTGGTCAGTGTTATTAGAGCAGTAGTCTCTTACCTTGGGGTGGTCAGTGTTATTAGAGCAGTAGTCTCTTACCTTGGGGTGGTCAGTGTTATTATAGAGCAGTAGTCTCTTACCTTGGGGTGGTCAGTGTTATTATAGAGCAGTAGTCTCTTACCTTGGGGTGGCCAGTGTTGTTATGGAGCAGTAGTCTCTTACCTTGGGGTGGTCAGTGTTATTAGAGCAGTAGTCTCTTACCTTGGGGTGGTCAGTGTTATTAGAGCAATAGTCTCTTACCTTGGGGTGGTCAGTGTTATTATAGAGCAGTAGTCTCTTACCTTGGGGTGGTCAGTGTTATTATAGAGCAGTAGTCTCTTACCTTGGGGTGGTCAGTGTTATTATAGAGCAGTAGTCTCTTACCTTGGGGTGGTCAGTGTTATTATAGAGCAGTAGTCTCTTACCTTGGGGTGGTCAGTGTTATTAGAGCAGTAGTCTCTTACCTTGGGGAGGTCAGTGTTATTAGAGCAGTAGTCTCTTACCTTGGGGTGGTCAGTGTTATTATAGAGCAGTAGTCTCTTACCTTGGGGTGGCCAGTGTTATTATAGAGCAGTAGTCTCTTACCTTGGGGTGGCCAGTGTTATTATAGAGCAGTAGTCTCTTACCTTGGGGTGGCCAGTGTTATTATAGAGCAGTAGTCTCTTACCTTGGGGTGGTCAGTGTTATTATAGAGCAGTAGTCTCTTACCTTGGGGTGGTCAGTGTTATTATAGAGCAGTAGTCTCTTACCTTGGAGTGGTCAGTGTTATTAGAGCAGTAGTCTCTTACCTTGGGGTGGTCAGTGTTCTTATAGAGCAGTAGTCTCTTACCTTGGGGTGGTCAGTGTTATTATAGAGCAGTAGTCTCTTACCTTGGGGTGGTCAGTGTTATTATAGAGCAGTAGTCTCTTACCTTGGGGTGGTCAGTGTTATTATAGAGCAGTCGTCTCTTACCTTGGGGTGGTCAGTGTTATTATAGATCAGTAGTCTCTTACCTTGGGGTGGTCAGTGTTATTATAGATCAGTAGTATCTTACCTTGGGGTGGTCAGTGTTATTATAGAGCAGTAGTCTCTTACCTTGGGGTGGTCAATGTTATTATAGAGCAGTAGTCTCTTACCTTGGGGTGGTCAGTGTTATTAGAGCAGTAGTCTCTTACCTTGGGGTGGTCAGTGTTATTATAGAGCAGTCGTCTCTTACCTTGGGGTGGTCAGTGTTATTATAGAGCAGTAGTCTCTTACCTTGGGGTGGTCAATGTTATTATAGAGCAGTAGTCTCTTACCTTGGGGTGGTCAGTGTTATTAGAGCAGTAGTCTCTTACCTTGGGGTGGTCAGTGTTATTAGAGCAGTAGTCTCTTACCTTGGGGTGGTCAGTGTTATTAGAGCAGTAGTCTCTTACCTTGGGGTGGTCAGTGTTATTATAGAGCAGTAGTCTCTTACCTTGGGGTGGTCAGTGTTATTATAGAGCAGTAGTCTCTTACCTTGGGGTGGCCAGTGTTGTTATGGAGCAGTAGTCTCTTACCTTGGGGTGGTCAGTGTTATTAGAGCAGTAGTCTCTTACCTTGGGGTGGTCAGTGTTATTAGAGCAATAGTCTCTTACCTTGGGGTGGTCAGTGTTATTATAGAGCAGTAGTCTCTTACCTTGGGGTGGTCAGTGTTATTATAGAGCAGTAGTCTCTTACCTTGGGGTGGTCAGTGTTATTAGAGCAGTAGTCTCTTACCTTGGGGTGGTCAGTGTTATTATAGAGCAGTAGTCTCTTACCTTGGGGTGGTCAGTGTTATTAGAGCAGTAGTCTCTTACCTTGGGGAGGTCAGTGTTATTAGAGCAGTAGTCTCTTACCTTGGGGTGGTCAGTGTTATTATAGAGCAGTAGTCTCTTACCTTGGGGTGGCCAGTGTTATTATAGAGCAGTAGTCTCTTACCTTGGGGTGGCCAGTGTTATTATAGAGCAGTAGTCTCTTACCTTGGGGTGGCCAGTGTTATTATAGAGCAGTAGTCTCTTACCTTGGGGTGGTCAGTGTTATTATAGAGCAGTAGTCTCTTACCTTGGGGTGGTCAGTGTTATTATAGAGCAGTAGTCTCTTACCTTGGAGTGGTCAGTGTTATTAGAGCAGTAGTCTCTTACCTTGGGGTGGTCAGTGTTCTTATAGAGCAGTAGTCTCTTACCTTGGGGTGGTCAGTGTTATTATAGAGCAGTAGTCTCTTACCTTGGGGTGGTCAGTGTTATTAGAGCAGTAGTCTCTTACCTTGGGGTGGTCAGTGTTATTATAGAGCAGTAGTCTCTTACCTTGGGGTGGTCAGTGTTATTAGAGCAGTAGTCTCTTACCTTGGGGTGGTCAGTGTTATTATAGAGCAGTAGTCTCTTACCTTGGGGTGGTCAGTGTTATTAGAGCAGTAGTCTCTTACCTTGGGGAGGTCAGTGTTATTAGAGCAGTAGTCTCTTACCTTGGGGTGGTCAGTGTTATTATAGAGCAGTAGTCTCTTACCTTGGGGTGGCCAGTGTTATTATAGAGCAGTAGTCTCTTACCTTGGGGTGGCCAGTGTTATTATAGAGCAGTAGTCTCTTACCTTGGGGTGGTCAGTGTTATTATAGAGCAGTAGTCTCTTACCTTGGGGTGGTCAGTGTTATTATAGAGCAGTAGTCTCTTACCTTGGAGTGGTCAGTGTTATTAGAGCAGTAGTCTCTTACCTTGGGGTGGTCAGTGTTCTTATAGAGCAGTAGTCTCTTACCTTGGGGTGGTCAGTGTTATTATAGAGTAGTAGTCTCTTACCTTGGGGTGGTCAGTGTTATTATAGAGCAGTAGTCTCTTACCTTGGGGTGGTCAGTGTTATTAGAGCAGTAGTCTCTTACCTTGGGGAGGTCAGTGTTATTAGAGCAATAGTCTCTTACCTTGGGGTGGTCAGTGTTATTATAGAGCAGTAGTCTCTTACCTTGGGGTGGTTAGTGTTATTATAGAGCAGTAGTCTCTTACCTTGGGGTGGTCAGTGTTATTATAGAGCAGTACTCTCTTACCTTGGGGTGGTCAGTGTTATTATAGAGCAGTCGTCTCTTACCTTGGGGTGGTCAGTGTTATTAGAGCAGTAGTCTCTTACCTTGGGGTGGTCAGTGTTATTAGAGCAGTAGTCTCTTACCTTGGGGTGGTCAGTGTTATTATAGAGCAGTAGTCTCTTACCTTGGGGTGGTCAGTGTTAATATAGAGCAGTAGTCTCTTACCTTGGGGTGGTCAGTGTTATTATAGAGCAGTAGTCTCTTACCTTGGGGTGGCCAGTGTTGTTATGGAGCAGTAGTCTCTTACCTTGGGGTGGTCAGTGTTATTAGAGCAGTAGTCTCTTACCTTGGGGTGGTCAGTGTTATTAGAGCAATAGTCTCTTACCTTGGGGTGGTCAGTGTTATTATAGAGCAGTAGTCTCTTACCTTGGGGTGGTCAGTGTTATTATAGAGCAGTAGTCTCTTACCTTGGGGTTGTCAGTGTTATTAGAGCAGTAGTCTCTTACCTTGGGGTGGTCAGTGTTATTAGAGCAGTAGTCTCTTACCTTGGGGAGGTCAGTGTTATTAGAGCAGTAGTCTCTTACCTTGGGGTGGTCAGTGTTATTATAGAGCAGTAGTCTCTTACCTTGGGGTGGCCAGTGTTATTATAGAGCAGTAGTCTCTTACCTTGGGGTGGCCAGTGTTATTATAGAGCAGTAGTCTCTTACCTTGGGGTGGCCAGTGTTATTATAGAGCAGTAGTCTCTTACCTTGGGGTGGTCAGTGTTATTATAGAGCAATAGTCTCTTACCTTGGGGTGGTCAGTGTTATTATAGAGCAGTAGTCTCTTACCTTGGAGTGGTCAGTGTTATTAGAGCAGTAGTCTCTTACCTTGGGGTGGTCAGTGTTCTTATAGAGCAGTAGTCTCTTACCTTGGGGTGGTCAGTGTTATTAGAGCAATAGTCTCTTACCTTGGGGTGGTCAGTGTTATTATAGAGCAGTAGTCTCTTACCTTGGGGTGGTCAGTGTTATTATAGAGCAGTAGTCTCTTACCTTGGGGTGGTCAGTGTTATTAGAGCAGTAGTCTCTTACCTTGGGGTGGTCAGTGTTATTATAGAGCAGTAGTCTCTTACCTTGGGGTGGTCAGTGTTATTAGAGCAGTAGTCTCTTACCTTGGGGAGGTCAGTGTTATTAGAGCAGTAGTCTCTTACCTTGGGGTGGTCAGTGTTATTATAGAGCAGTAGTCTCTTACCTTGGGGTGGCCAGTGTTATTATAGAGCAGTAGTCTCTTACCTTGGGGTGGTCAGTGTTATTATAGAGCAATAGTCTCTTACCTTGGGGTGGTCAGTGTTATTATAGAGCAGTAGTCTCTTACCTTGGAGTGGTCAGTGTTATTAGAGCAGTAGTCTCTTACCTTGGGGTGGTCAGTGTTCTTATAGAGCAGTAGTCTCTTACCTTGGGGTGGTCAGTGTTATTAGAGCAATAGTCTCTTACCTTGGGGTGGTCAGTGTTATTATAGAGCAGTAGTCTCTTACCTTGGCGTGGTCAGTGTTATTATAGAGCAGTAGTCTCTTACCTTGGGGTGGTCAGTGTTATTAGAGCAGTAGTCTCTTACCTTGGGGTGGTCAGTGTTATTATAGAGCAGTAGTCTCTTACCTTGGGGTGGTCAGTGTTATTAGAGCAGTAGTCTCTTACCTTGGGGAGGTCAGTGTTATTAGAGCAGTAGTCTCTTACCTTGGGGTGGTCAGTGTTATTATAGAGCAGTAGTCTCTTACCTTGGGGTGGCCAGTGTTATTATAGAGCAGTAGTCTCTTACCTTGGGGTGGCCAGTGTTATTATAGAGCAGTAGTCTCTTACCTTGGGGTGGTCAGTGTTATTATAGAGCAGTAGTCTCTTACCTTGGGGTGGTCAGTGTTATTATAGAGCAGTAGTCTCTTACCTTGGAGTGGTCAGTGTTATTAGAGCAGTAGTCTCTTACCTTGGGGTGGTCAGTGTTCTTATAGAGCAGTAGTCTCTTACCTTGGGGTGGTCAGTGTTATTATAGAGTAGTAGTCTCTTACCTTGGGGTGGTCAGTGTTATTATAGAGCAGTAGTCTCTTACCTTGGGGTGGTCAGTGTTATTAGAGCAGTAGTCTCTTACCTTGGGGTGGTCAGTGTTATTAGAGCAATAGTCTCTTACCTTGGGGTGGTCAGTGTTATTATAGAGCAGTAGTCTCTTACCTTGGGGTGGTCAGTGTTATTATAGAGCAGTAGTCTCTTACCTTGGGGTGGTCAGTGTTATTATAGAGCAGTAGTCTCTTACCTTGGGGTGGTCAGTGTTATTATAGAGCAGTCGTCTCTTACCTTGGGGTGGTCAGTGTTATTATAGATCAGTAGTCTCTTACCTTGGGGTGGTCAGTGTTATTATAGATCAGTAGTATCTTACCTTGGGGTGGTAAGTGTTATTATAGAGCAGTAGTCTCTTACCTTTGGGTGGTCAGTGTTATTATATAACAGTAGTCTCTTACCTTGGGGTGGTCAGTGTTATTATAGATCAGTAGTATCTTACCTTGGGGTGGTCAGTGTTATTATAGAGCAGTAGTCTCTTACCTTGGGGTGGTCAGTGTTATTATAGAGCAGTAGTCTCTTACCTTGGGGTGGTCAGTGTTATTATATAACAGTAGTCTCTTACCTTGGGGTGGCCAGTGTTATTATAGAGCAGTAGTCTCTTACCTTGGGGTGGTCAGTGTTATTATAGATCAGTAGTCTCTTACCTTGGGGTGGTAAGTGTTATTATAGAGCAGTAGTCTCTTACCTTGGGGTGGTCAGTGTTATTATATAACAGTAGTCTCTTACCTTGGGGTGGTCAGTGTTATTATAGATCAGTAGTATCTTACCTTGGGGTGGTCAGTGTTATTATAGAGCAGTAGTCTCTTACCTTGGGGTGGTCAGTGTTATTATAGAGCAGTAGTCTCTTACCTTGGGGTGGTCAGTGTTATTATATAACAGTAGTATCTTACCTTGGGGTGGCCAGTGTTATTATAGAGCAGTAGTCTCTTACCTTGGGGTGGTCAGTGTTATTATAGAGCAGTAGTCTCTTACCTTGGGGTGGTCAGTGTTATTATAGAGCAGTAGTCTCTTACCTTGGAGTGGTCAGTGTTATTAGAGCAGTAGTCTCTTACCTTGGGGTGGTCAGTGTTATTATAGAGCAGTAGTCTCTTACCTTGGGGTGGTCAGTGTTATTATAGAGCAGTAGTCTCTTACCTTGGGGTGGTCAGTATTATTAGAGCAGTAGTCTCTTACCTTTGGGTGGTCAGTGTTATTAGAGCAGTAGTCTCTTACCTTGTGGTGGTCAGTGTTATTAGAGCAGTAGTCTCTTACCTTGGAGTGGTCAGTGTTATTAGAGCAGTAGTCTCTTACCTTGGGGTGGTCAGTGTTCTTATAGAGCAGTAGTCTCTTACCTTGGGGTGGTCAGTGTTATTATAGAGCAGTAGTCTCTTACCTTGGGGTGGTCAGTGTTATTATAGAGCAGTAGTCTCTTACCTTGGGGTGATCAGTGTTATTGGAGCTGTAGTCTCTTATCTTGGGGAGGTCAGTGTTATTATAGAGCAGTAGACTCTTACCTTGGGGTGGTCAGTGGGGTGCTGTCCACCCATTTCCAGGTCCCCTCAGTAACAGTGTCAGTCAGACCAATCCAGGCTCCCTTAGTAAGGCCAAAGAGAAACTCCTGTTGGTGAGAAAGATACTGATATTGTCAACTACTGTAGACTACATGTGTTAAATACTGGAAGATACATTACTGACCAAGGCATGTTTGATTCTCTCGCTCACCTCTTCCTTATCACTGTTTACGATCACCAGATCTGCTCCTCTCATCAGACCGTCCTGTCTACTCTCCCTCCAGGGTTTTTTCACAGTAGACAGGAAGTACCAACTGGATTCCAACTTAATCTGCCAGTCTTCAGGACAGGTTTGTTCTACAAAACAGAAACATGAATTCTCATTTTATTATTCTGCACCTATTATTGTAGAATACAAACACAAGTTGACTGCATATGAGATATGTGATGTTATGATCCTTTATTAGGTGAACTCACTCAGATTAGAGAACTTTGCCAATAGATCATTGTTCTCCCTCTTTTGCTGGTCTCTCTCTTCAGTCAGGGTGTTGTAACTGGTCTGTAGCTGGTCTCTCTCTTCAGTCTCATTGCCTCTGTTATCTGGAAAGGATTGATACATATAGCTCCTGGTTAATTCACTCACGTAACAGTAATTCAATAATATCTAAATGCATATTCCCATGATAATGATTGAGATGATTGGCATGCAGTGTGGACATTTCACCAGTAAAACGTGACGAATTATCATTCAATATTGACATTGATGTTTACAGCCTATTTTGAAATGAGGAATGCCTAACTTGGTGTAGGAAGGTGTTGAAAATATAACATGTTCTTGAGACAATGTGGATATAGTCAGACACTGTTATCTGAGGATGCATTTTATGTATATTCTATAAAGAGATTCAAAAGGCTCCATCTGTCAGTACAAACTCTGATTCAGACATGATGATGTCATAAACAAGTATCACTACACCACTGGTTACAAAAGACATGATTGACATCGGTAAAAGAGGAGAGACGATCACCTGATCATTGAAGTTGATGATTGATGTAAATCTGCTAGTCAGCTAGATATTGTTTTTTTTCACTGATTGGGATTTAATCTTCAATGCTCTCAAATAACAGAATATATACCTTAATGGTCCCACTTTAAATGACGTTAAAGTTTATAAAAAAGCTTAATAAAGCCTTTATAATGCCTTCATAAGCACTACATATATGTGTTATACAGCATATAATCACCCATATCAAATGTGACATAACCCACTATGTTGAATATGATATAAACATATAAAGGGTGACATGTTGTGCTGAAGGATGAAACACGCTCTTAAGTTATTTTAGATTACACCTATTCTTGTTCCAAGACACTTCCGCCCAAATGCTCGGAAAGTCTGGTGGACCAACGCATCAAGCTTGGCCTTCATTAGTTAGGGTTTGGTTTAAAAGCACATTTTAACAATATTTTTTTGGGGGGGGAATGGGCAGTGTTAAGCCATAATTATGACTTTGTGGATGTGTTAACTAGTGACGAATAGGGGGAATGTTTTTGCTAGCAGTAAGGTCACTCCCATACTCAGTAAGGTCACTCCCATACTCAGTAAGGTCACTCCCATACTCAGTAAGGTCACTCCCATACTCAGTAAGGTGACTCCCATAGAATGCTATGGTGACTAGTTACACAGTTGATATCCCAGACTTGTACAGTATTTGCCGCCTGTGCAATAGCCTGGGGACGACGTTACACAAGGCAACGCTTACCTTGACGAAAGCCCCCAACATAAGGAAATTGAAAGTGGCTTTTTTCTGGAACCAAGTTACATGTTCCTCAGTACACAAACACAACAATATAACAATCCGTACTACGCAGTGCTGGGCCCAGTCAGAGAACAGAAGAGGAAAACCTGGTGACGTAGTCTCAGGTTGGACTACTCCAAATCATCTAAGTTCTGACACACACACACACACGCTTTATGATGTGAACACAAATGTATTAATACACTAAACAGCTAAAAACTAACAGTCAAAAATCTACGTTTCTTAGATTTATCCCAGAACTCAAAAGCCATCCTCTGTTTAAGCATTATTGTGAACACAGAAAATCCCATTTTGTTGTTTTTCTATTAAATAATTTTTTTGGCTGTGCAGTTCAGAGTGTGTGTCATCCTGCAGCACAGCATTTTGGGGGAAGTTGAGGTCAGGTCCAATATTGACAATGCACCCAAGAGGGAAAGAGGTTGGGCCATCCTAGAAATGTTTTAGAGTAATATAATATATACAATTTACATGCTTTGTGAAGCCTCAATGTAATATGATTTATTAAGCCATTTATAAGCAATGCTTATGCCACCCTTTATAAAGCTTAAGTTTGTGTCATATTTGTTGTAGTGCTTTAGGTCACTTTTGACATTGGTGGTTATGTCACACAGTTATGCCACATTTATGAACCTTTTATAGAGCATGACATATGATTATAGATAATTTGTGAGACATGTATGTAGTGTTTATGAAGGCTTTATGAAGGCTTTATAAGCTTGCCGTCATTTAAAGCGGGACCATATTCATAATCTTCGAACTCTTGATATATGGCTGGCTGGCTAGTGGCTTTTGTGGATATTTTAGTTGGTTATATGGTGGTTAGTTAGAGTCTAGACTACCTGTGTTCAGTGGAAACTCATCATTCAGGGCAGGTGGGCCAGAAAAGGTTGAATACATTGGCCATGCTGTCCATCCAGCATGACTTCTGCCTCATTCAAAACAACTGGAAACTCAGAACTGGGAAATCTCAGACTTCAGTGAGTTCAAGACAACTTGGAACTCTGAAAAAAACGAGCTCCGACTGGAAAAAAACATTTTGAACGGTCAGCCAACTCGAAATTTTAAGTCGGGAACTCGAGCCTCTTTCTGGAGCTCCGACCTGAAGATCACTGACGTCATGATTCAACCTTGTTCTTTCCATGTTTCCAGTTGTCTTGAAAGCACCATAAATCCAGAGAATGACAGACTTTGACAACAAAAATTCATGACAAAATTTGCACACGAAAAGGACCGCCACGCCAACTTCCTGTTCAAGTGAGCACAGCAAAACAAGGTGAGTCCAAAAATGTCTTGTATGCTGCTGCATAAATTATTTTTGTTTAACCTTTATTTAACCAGGAAAAGGCCATTGAGACCCAGTCTCTTTTTCAAGGGAGACCTGGCCAAGGAGGCAGCAACAATCAAGACATTGCATAATTAAAAAATACAACAATACAATACAACAACATGATCCAGCCTAAAACAAACATTTGTTTGTTTTAGGTTTTAGGCAACAACTCCTCTGAAACAGTCTCCCATCAATTTTTTTTTATTCATTCAGTGGCACTAACATATCTAGATGAAGCATGGATTGTAGATTATTCCATGCGTCTGGTGCACAAGAAGAGAAGGCAGTCTTACCTAATTCTGTGAATGTCCAGGGGACTTTGAGTAGCTACCACCTAGCAGACCGGGTATGGTAACTGCTGTTGGTGAAGGAGACCAGACTACAGAGGTAAAGAGGGAGTTTACCCAAAAGGGCTTTGTAGATGAACACATACAAATGTAGCTTTCTGCGCATATAAAGTGAGGTCCAACCTACCATTTGGTACAAGGTGCAATGATGGGTGAGTGACTTGGCATTTGTAATAAACCGCAAGGATGCATGATTTGGAGGTTGCATGCATATACAAGTCACCATAATCAATTACAGAGAGAAAAGTGACCTGAACAAGCTTCTTTCTAGCCATAAGCGGGAAGCAAGTCTTATTACGAAAATAAAAACCCAATTTCAATTTAAGCTTTGTCACAAGATTATCCACATGAACTTTAAAGGACAACTTGTCATCCAACCAAGTACCTAGGTATTTGTAGGATGACACTTTTTCAGTGGATAAACTACCAGATGTGACAATGCTAACGTTCTCTGTCAGAGTTCTAGCTCTGGTAAAGTTCATGAATTTAGTTTTTTTGTACATTCAAGACCAGTTTGAGACCATATAGGGAGGCCTGCCAGTCTGGAGCTCTTCAACAGCCTGAACCAGAGAAGGAGCACATGAATATGTAATATGCCAGGGAGATATGTAGACTGTAGCTAAGAAAGTAATACTAAGTGTATATTGTGTACTTAGCTGTTATTAGCCGATGTGCCTCATCCTAATAATTTGGACCCTTTCCCTTTCAGAACTTAGCCTACTGTTCTGACTTGGTGGTGCACTTGTAGCCTATAGCTAGTTTTGGAGAAATGTCATCATTGAATATTGTAAGAGCTTTCATTGTCTGCTTATATGCCCCCTTTATTTATCCTACGGTTCTGACTTGGTGTACATGCAGAACACTGTAAGAACGGCCCATGTTCTGAATTATGTTGCTGTACATTTCAAAAGTGCTGAACAAATAGTTATATTGACTATGTCCATCTTAGCTCGCTCATGAATGTCTTAGTAGAGTAGTAGAGTATATTATGATAAATTGCAGGCCACACTACTTGCCTAGAGAGTTCTCAGCTATACTTTTCGGGGCTGTTTATTCACCACCATAGACAGATGCCGGCACTAAGACCGCACTCAGCCAGCTGTATAAGGAAATAAGCAAACAGGAAACCACTCACCCAGAGGCGGTGCTCCTAGTGGCCGGAGACTTTAATGCAGGGAAACTTAAATCAGTTCTACCAAATCTCTATCAACATGTTAAATGTGCAACCAGAGGGAAAAAAATTCTAGATCACCTGTACTCCACACACAGAGATGCGTACAGAGCTCTCCCTCGCCCTCCATTTGGTAAATCTGACCACAACTCTATCCTCCTGATTCCTGCTTACAAGCAAAAATTAAAGCAGGACGCATCAGTGACTCGGTCATTAAAAAAATGGTCAGATGAAGCAGATGCTAAACTACAGGACTGTTTTGCTATCACAGACTGGAAAATGTTCCGGGATTCTTCCGATGACATTGAAGAATATACCACATCAGTCACTGGCTTTATCAATAAGTGCATTGAGGACGCAGTCCCCACAGTGACTGTACGTACATACCCCAACCAGAAGCCATGGATTACAGGCAACATTCGCACTGAGCTAAAGGGTAGAGCTGCCACTTTCAAGGTGCGGGACTCTAACCCGGAAGCTTACAAGAAATCCCGCTATGCCCTGCGACGAACCATCAAACAGGCAAAGCGTCAATACAGGGCTAAGATTGAATCATACTACACCGGCTCCGACGCTCGTCGGATGTGGCAGGGCTTGCAAACTATTACACACTACAAAGAGAAGCACAGCCACAAGCTGCCCAGTGACACGAGCCTACCAGACGAGCTAAATCACTTCTATGCTCGCGTCGAGGCAAGCAACACCGAGGCATGCATGAGAGCATCAGCTGTTCCGGATGACTGTGTGATCACGCTCTCCGTAACCGACGTGAGTAAGACCATTAAACAGGTCAACATTCACAAGGCTGCGGGGCCAGATGGATTACCAGGACGTGTGCTCCGGGCATGTGCTGACCAACTGGCAGGTGTCTTCACTGACATTTTCAACATGTCCCTGATTGAGTCTGTAATACCAACATGCTTCAAGCAGACCACCATAGTCCCTGTGCCCAAGAACACAAAGGCAACCTGCCGAAATGACTACAGACCCGTGGCACTCACGTCCGTAGCCATGAAGTGCTTTGAATGGCTGGTAATGGCTCACATCAACACCATTATCCCAGAAACCCTAGACCCACTCCAATTTGCATACCGCCCAAACAGATCCACAGATGATGCAATCTCTATTGCACTCCACACTGCCCTTTCCCACCTGGACAAAAGGAACACCTATGTGAGAATGCTATTCATTGACAGCTCAGCGTTCAACACCATAGTACCCTCAAAGCTCATCACTAAGCTAAGGAACCTGGGAATAAACACCTCCCTCTGCAACTGGATCCTGGACTTCCTGACGGGCCGTCCCCAGGTGGTGAGGGTAGGTAGCAACACATCTGCCACGCTGATCCTCAACACTGGAGCTCCCCAGGGGTGCGTGATCAGTCCCCTCCTGTACTCCCTGTTGACCCACGACTGCATGGCCAGGCACGACTCCAACACCATCATTAAGTTTGCTGACGACACAACAGTGGTAGGCCTGATCACCGACAACGACGAGACAGCCTATAGGGAGGAGGTCAGAGACCTGGCCGGGTGGTGCCAGAATAACAACCTATCCCTCAACGTAACCAGGACTAAGGAGATAATTGTGGACTACAGGAAAAGGACCACCGAGCACGTCCCCATTCTCATCGACGGGGCTGTAGTGGGGCAGGTTGAAAGCTTCAAATTCCTTGGTGTCCACATCAACAACAAACTAGAATGGTCCAAACACACCAAGACAGTCGTGAAGAAGGCACGACAAAGCCTATTCCCCCTCAGGAAACTAAAAAGATTTGGCATGGGCCCTGAGATCCTCAAAAGGTTCTACAGCTGCAACATCGAGAGCATCCTGACCGGTTGCTGCACTGCCTGGTACGGCAATTGCTCGGCCTCCGACCGCAAGGCACTTCAGAGGGTAGTGCATACGGCCCAGTACATCACTGGGGCAAAGCTGCCTGCCATCCAGGACCTCTACACCAGGCGGTGTCAGAGGAAGGCCCTGACAATTGTCAAAGACCCCAGCCACCCCAGTCATAGACTGTTCTCTCTACTACCGCATGGCAAGTGGTACCGGAGTGCCAAGTCTAGGACAAAAAGGCTTCTCAACAGTTTTTACCCCCAAGCCATAAGACTCCTGAACATGTAACCAAGTGGTTACCCGGACTATTTGCATTGTCTGCCCCTCCCCCCCAACCCCTCTTTTACGCTGCTGCTACTCTCTGTTTATCTTATATGCATAGTCACTTTAACTATACATTCATGTACATACTACCTCAATTGGCCCGACCAACCAGTGCTCCCGCACATTGGCTAACCGGGCTATCTGCATTGTGTTCCGCCTCCCGCCAAACCCTCCTTTTACGCTACTGCTACTCTCTGTTCATCCTATATGCATAGTCACTTTAACCATACCCACATGTACATACTACCTCAATAAGCCTGACTAACCGGTGTCTGTATATAGCCTTGCTACTCTTATTTTCAAATGTATTTTTACTGTTGTTTTATTTCTTTACTTACCTACACACACACACACACACACACACACACACACACACACACACACACACACACACACACACACACATACTTTTTTTCTCCGCACTATTGGTTAGAGCCTGTAAGTAAGCATTTCAATGTACGGTCTACACCTGTTGTATTCAGCGCACGTGACAAATAAACTTTGATTTGATAATCGAAATTACAGATTGCCGCTTATCTGCTCATCGTTCCCTTATGCCATAGTTTGTACATCTCAATTGTCAGTAGAAACCACATTTGTTTTAGCAAGTTAGCTATATCAGCTATTTATTTTAAAAAGTCAGTAAATGAAGCTGGATGAACTGTTTTGCTGCCAGACAAGGCTTCGCTGATAGCCAGGTGTAGCAGTGGTAAGGTGTTAGGACTCTGCTGTTGGGATAGCTTTATGTAGGCCCTAACAGTTTGTGGGCACCGTTTGCCAATGTTATAGTGCAATTCATGTATTGCTTTGTGTTGTGTTGTGTAAAATTGGGGGGAGTTTGCCCCACCAAGATTTACACACACACACACAAAAAAAATCATTGTTACTTAAAAACCTCTTTGGGCTAGGGGGCAGTATTTTCATGTCCGGATGAAAAGCGTGCCCAAAATAAACTGCCTGCTACTCAGGCCCAGAAGTAGGATATGCATATAATTAGTAGATTTGGATAGAAAACACTCTGAAGTTTCTAAACCTGTTAGAATAATGTCTGTGTGTATAACATAACTGATTTGGCAGGCGAAACCCCGAGCACAATCCATCCAGGGAATTTTTTTTTTAGGTCATTGTTTTTCCAAATAGGTTTCTATTGAAAGCCCTATTTATGAGGAACCTGGTTGCAGTTCCTATGGCTTCCACTAGATGTCAACAGTCTTTAGAAATTGGTTGATGTTTTTCTTTTGAGATATGAAGAAGTAGGGCTGTTCATTGTAAGTGTCATTCCAAAGTGGACTCTACTGTTTGATGCGCGTGAACTGGAACTCACTTCACGTTGTTTTTATCCGGTATTGAACACGGTATTTTCCGTCTTAAATTTTATTGATTATTTACGTTTTAGGATACCTGAGGTTGGATTACGAACGTTGTTTGAAATGTTTGGACCAAGTTTACAGGTAACTTATTAGATACTATGTAGGCATGTTGGGCGAGTTGAAACCGGTGTATTTCTGAATCAAACGCGCCAAATAAATTGACATTTTTGGGACATAAAGAAGGACATTATCGAACAAAAGGACAATTTCTGATGTTTCTGGGACATTTTGGAGTGCCAACAGAAGAAGATCTTCAAAGGTAAGGCATTAATTATATTGCTATTTCTGACTGTTGTCGCGCACCTGACTGGTTGAAATCTGATTTTCATGTGTTTGTATGTGGGGCGCTGTCCTCAGATATTCGCATGGTCTGCTTTCGCCGTAAAGCTTTTTTGAAATCTGACACAGCGGCTGGATTAACAAGAAGTTAAGCTATATTTTAAAGTATTACACATATATTACACATATGTTGAATATTGATATTCCTGTAGTTTGAATTTGGAGCGCTACAATTTCACTGGATGTTGTCAAATCAATCCAGCAAAAGGGATTGGCGCGTGAAGGGATCCATAAGAGGTTTTAATTTACTTAAGTATCAAAGTAAATGTAATTGCTAAAATATACTTAAGTGCCTCCCTGGGCGCGAACCAGAGTCTCTGGGTTCGCGCCCAGGCTCTGTCGCAGCCGGCCGCGACCGGGAGGTCCGTGGGGCGACGCACAATTGGGCTAGCGTCGTCCGGGTTAGGGAGGGTTTGGCCGGTAGGGATATCCTTGTCTCATCGCGCTCCAGCGACTCCTGTGGCGGGCCGGGCGCAGTGCGCGCTAACCAAGGGGGCCAGGTGCACAGTGTTTCCTCCCACACATTGGTGCGGCTGGCTTCCGGGTTGGAGGCGCGCTGTGTTAAAGAAGCAGTGCGGCTTGGTTGGGTTGTGCTTCGGAGGACGCATGGCTTTCGACCTTCGTCTCTCCCGAGCCCGTACGGGAGTTGTAGCGATGAGACAAGATAGTAATTACTAGCGATTGGATACCACGAAAATTGGGGAGAAAAGGGGATAAAATTAAAAAAATATATATATATATATATATATACTTAAGTATCAAAGTAAATGTAATTGCTAAAATATACTTAAGTATCAAAAGTAAAAGCATAAATAATTTCAAATTCCTTATATTAAGCAAACAAGACAGCATCATTTTTTACATTTTTATTTATTTGTGGATAGCCAGGGCCACACTAACACTCAGACATCATTGACAAACAACGTATTTATGTTTAGTGAGTCTGCCAGATCAGAGGCAGTAGGGATGACCAGGGATGGAAGTTCTCTTTATTAGTGTGTAAATTGGACCATTTTCCTGAACTGCTCAGCATTCAAAATGTAACGAGTACATTATTTTCTTTAGGAATGCAGTGAAGAAAAAGTTTGTTGTTAAAAATATAAACAGTGAAGTACAGATAACCCAAAAAACTACTTAAGTAGAACAATAAAGTATTTTTACTTAAGTACTTTACACCAGTGCCTCTAGTTTAGTCCGTACTCGTTGTCTCCATGTAAATATCATTCCCTACTTCTCTCTAACATTCCTCCTCTTTGTTCTGTAGTGCATGTCGCTTTGCACGACACTGTGCATTACCAGCCTCATCAGGTTCTACTGAACATATTCTGAACAATTGGCTCTTGGAGGTTCATGCTTTAGTTTTATTTTGCTTTCAATTGCTGTCTTCAGGCTCTTTATATTCCTAATCCCTCTCATATCACGAACTGACCACAGCTACTGACCACAACTACTGACCACAGCTACTGACCACAACTACACACCTACTGACCACAGCTACTGACCACAACTACACAACTACTGACCACTACTGACCTCCCGAGTGGCGCAGCGGCCTAAGACACTGCTTCTCAATGCAAGAGGCGTCACTACAGTCCCTGGTTTGAATCCAGGCTGTATCACATCTGGCCTTGATTGGGAGTCCCATAGGGTGGTGCACAATTAGCCCAGCATCGTCCAGGTTTGGCTGGGGTAGGCCATCATTGTAAATAAGAATTTGTTCTTAACTGACTTGCCTAGTTAAATTTAAAGAGTTTTTTTAAAAACACAATACTGCCCAAAACTACTAACCACAGCTACTGACCACAACTACACAACTACTGACCACACCTACTGCTCTGGTCTGCACTAGCTCTGGTCCAGCTCTGGTCCTGGGAGTAGCTAACTTGCTCTGGTCTGCACTTTAAATGATAGCTACTTAAATATGCATGAATTAACATACAGTATAATGCCCACCAACAATAATTGTAACTCTTGAGCTGTTCGAGCTAGAGACACCAAACCAACGTTCACATGTTCAGGCTATCCTATCAACCACCAATCGATCAATCAACCAATCACTTTTTCAGCTATAACCAGTCACCACCATTACTACTGCAGACACTACCACTACTATAACTTATTTCAAAACAATACATCCTTTAAAACAAGCAAGCAAGCACACCACATTTTCTTCAGGAAATGTACTTTCAGTGATCCCTCTTAGCTTAAAGAGTTGATTTATTAGATACAACTACAGCTAGCTATCAGTAGGTCTACATACAGACCTATTCTACACAGTTCTTTAACTACCACAAAAGTACTGTTTATAAAGAACTATCATCACTAGACGCACAGTCATATTTCTCTCCTCAAACAATAGCTTACAACTTTCTAATCATTACAGTATCATTTGCCCTGAACGTTTTACAAAAGTAAACTGTACATCTATTTATCTGAAACGCCCAGCATGGATGATTCAGAGTTGCTTTGCTTTCCTAACAGTGTTGTCCACATGATCCTGCTATGTATGCCCCCAATGCAATTCTAAAGTGTAATACATCCATGGTGGGATTTATACTTATTGGTACTTTTCTGTCAAATCAACTAATTATTGTCTTTTGTTGAATTTAAATAACAACAGTCCAAACTTGTTTAGCATTATCTAGTTCAAATATGGCATGATACCACTATTTGTATCCATTTGCATGACTTTATATGGGGGACTTTTATTTTGAAGGCAAACCTTGAATTCCACTATTGTGGCAATTCCTTATTGTGGCTAGCTTAGCATATGTCAGAAGTAAGAGGTCAGTGAAATGTCACTTCCTGTTGACATCTCGCTTCTACAAAATTGTCACAAAAAACAACAACGAATGAAACATTTCGCTAGTTAATATTTTTGTTCACCATTTCATGACTGACATCATAGCTAAGTTGGCACTTTTAAAATAGGAAAGCCAGAAAAAAAACACTGTGCTGTCACCACCAGGAAGTGATATCACAATGATCATTCATCACACTGTCCTCTGACTGCAGCTAAAATGAAATTAACCTTTTGTCAATAGGGGGGCGCAATTTTCACTTTGTAAAAAATCGTGCCCAAATTAAACTGCCTCGTACTCTATTCTTATATTATTATTACTATTGGATAGAAAACACTCTCAAGTTTCTAAAACCGTTTGAATTATATCTGTGAGTAAAACAGAACTCATTTTGCAGCAAACTTCCTGACAGGAAGTGAAAAATCTGAAATCGAGGCTCTGTTCCAGGGCCTTCCTATTAATTTGCCTGAAATCTATGGATATACATGCACTGCATACGCCTTCCACTAGATGTCAACAGGCAGTGAGAGGTGGAATGGGGTGTCTAGCCAGATCTGAGGCCGAACAAGAGCTTTTGGAATGATGTGTCTGGAAATGTCATTGTCTTCGAAGGCGCGAGAAGGAACCCCAGATTGCCTTCTGAAAAGCTTTCGGTATACACGTTAGATATCTCCGGCTCTGATTTTATTTGATATATGTGATAAAAACATCATAAAGTAGTTTTATACCGAGTTATATCAGTTTATTGAATGTTTATTGCGAGTTTTGGAATTTTATTTTCTTTGCGTCATGTGAAGTTGGCCACGTTTGCGCCACATGGCTAGGTATGGTTGCTAATTCGACAGGAGAAGAGGACATTCTAAAATCATCCAACGATTATTCTGGACAAAGGACTCCTTGTACAAGATTCTGATGGAAGCTCAGCAAAAGTAGGAACCATTTATGATGTAAGGGAAGTCCCCCCCCAATTGTACAAAATAACATGGCAACTTATTGGCACCGAGCGCAGCATATACACGATGGACAAGTACACTACTTCTGGCGGTGTTTCATCCAAAGTTGATGGCAAATGCCATATTGCAAATGAGCTGTGTAACACTCCAAAATTCCTATAGTGGGCGAGTTTGTTCTATCTAAATTTTTCATAGGCTTTATGTAACGCAAGTCAAGACCCAAGAGTAAAATTTTGAGATTTTGAAAGTTTTGGCAAAAACTTATCACCCCCTTAAAAAAGTGCTTTCTGGACCGTTTTTCGAAATTCTTTCGAGTTTTATGTCAATTACACATGTGTAAGAACTGTATGAAAATACTTTTGTCAAATTTTATTAACATAATTTTTTTGAAATTTTTATTTGTACTTAAGAAATATGTTTTGTGCATTTGGAATGTGATTTCATAGGAAGTCAAAAGTCAAAAGTCAAAAATGTCAAAAATTTGGAAAAAACGTATCACCCCCTTTAAAAAAGTGCTTTCTGGACCGTTTTTCGAAATTCTTTCGAGTTTTATGTCAATTACACATGTGTAAGAACTGTATGAAAATACTTTAGTCACATTTATTATCATAATTTTTTATAAATGTTTACTTGTACTTAAGGAATATGTTTTGTGCATTTGGAATGTGATTTCATAGGAAGTCAAAAGTCAAAAATGTCAAAAATTTGGAAAAAACGTATCACCCCTTCATAGTCGAAAATAACATTTTTTTTTAAAAGGCCAAAATGAAGCATTTAAAACTGTATTGAAAATCGTGCGTGGTTACCCAAAACATGAAACAGAATATTTTTTGACTTTTTTTGAAAACCTCCATAAATCACTCAGGCCAGCACCCATTGATTTTTGCCCGTAGTATAGTGCTCCCAGAGCGGGTATGGAAGTCTGGATCCCCCCTAAAAGCATTTAAGGCTCTGTGTGTCTTTAAGCACCATACTTTTTCATTCCATCCTTGCTGTGTGTGTGTGTGTCTGTGTGTGTGTGTGTGAGCTTTTCTTTGACATCTGATTAGAGAAATGACTGATTTACACTTCATGAGGGTTGCCTAATCACACACTTAAAGTTTTGGAAAGATCTGACTTTTTTAACCCTTTGAAACAGCACCTATGACCCCATTTTAAGGCACTTCCGGTTGGCACAGGAAGCTATAAGTAAACACCTATCCTGATCGGGGTATGCTTTTACAGAATCCTGAGTTTTAAGTCTATACGTTAAGAACTGACTGATTTACACAGGGTTGAATGCACTATATATCACAAACTGCTGGTTGGGTAAAACACTTTTAGGGTGATTTTATCACTTCCGGTTGCTCCAGGAAGCTTAGAATCAACACAGGTAGACCTCATAGTGGCTTGATGGATTGTCATTGAAGACAGGTTCATAAGACGTTCATAACCCACATAGGGTTTATTTAAAGAATGCACGTTACATTTGCATATGATTCAACAGTGAAAAACATCACATCATATTGCAAACATAACACACTGTTGAATCATATTGCAAACACACACTGTTACATTTGCAATATGATGTGTTGAATCATATTGCAAACATAACACACAGTGTTACATTTGTAATATGATGTGTTGAATCATATTGCAAACATAACACACAGTGTTACATTTGCAATATGATGTGTTGAATCATATTGCAAACATAACACACAGTGTTACATTTGTAATATGATGTGTTGAATCATATTGCAAACATAACACACAGTGTTACATTTGCAATATGATGTGTTGAATCATATTGCAAATGTAACGTGCATTCTTTAAATACTTTAGAAATACAAAATTGAACGTCCTGATGACCTCAGGATGGCCGGGCAGTGTTAGTGGTTCCTCTCCATCGCTCGTTGCGTGGTAATTTCATCATGTCGATTTTGGTGATGGTACCCCCCCGTTGAAACATATTGCAAATGCACAAAAGTCAACTAGCAAGTCAGTGTCCATCAGTCAATTGGATATTGTCAGACACCAAACTGATACCATCTGACACTAAACTCACTTTTTCCAACTCCTTTAGAAGCCAACTATAACATATTTCAGAGCAGGCCCAAAATTCACAGCGCCTTCCATTTAAACCATAATAAAACAAATAATACGTAGTTATGTTCTAGCTGCGGGTCCAGTTCTCACATTATGTTTAGCCCTATGTGAGGCGACCTCGAATCCCAAGTTTCGGCTCGATAGGTCATTCGGTGCCCGAGCAATACCTTAATTGGTGCTGAAAATCCACTTTTTTCATTGCCTTGCTACGGGGTCCTTGAATGAGCAATCAAACAGGCTCGTTGGGGTCTGACTCTATGGGCCGAGCCGGTTTCAATGCACCTAGTCTTGAGACTCTGGGACTTTTCTAAATGTCGTCAGTTTCGTTGAGCTGAAAATGAATTGAAAACATAGCAAATACACGAGGCTGTTTATCGGTCTGAGAACCTTCTAGAGCCACATAACTCACCGTGCACAATCGACCTGAGGTCTAGAACAGGTTTGTAAAGTTTCAGAACTCTAAGTCTGACGGTTCTTTAAAAGTTGGAACAAAAGTAACTACTACAGGCACTGTCTGCCTCTTAGCCCCTCAGTGTGTCCCTCCATCATTTCTGTTTGGGTGTGTAAATTTTTCTTTGAAATCTGATGGGACTAATGACTGATTTACAGTTCAGGAGGGTTGCCTAATCACAATTATGAAGTTTTGGAAAGATTTGACATTTTTAACCCTTCAAAACAGCCCATTTGACACCAATTATGGCACTTCCGGTTGGCACAGGAAGCTGAAAGTAAAGACATATACTCACTGGAGTATGCTGTTACAGAATCCTGAGTTTTAAGTCTATATGTTAAAAATTGACTGATTTACATAGGGCTGAATGCACTATTTCTCTCAAATTGCAGGGTGCTTATTGCAAACACTTTTAGGGTGATTTTAACCACTTCCGGTTGCTCCAGGAAGCTTAGAATCGACACAGGTAGACCTCATGGTGGCCTAATGGACTGTCATCAAAGACAGGTTCATAAGACATTCATAACCCACATAGGCTTCAGGTTGAATTTAGGGGAGCAGTCAATGTATTCCTATGGGGCGAAATGTCATTGTAAACTGTTTGATGTAAACACCTTCTTTTAACTGTGAAGGGTTAATTCCACAAGCTCAAGGATAGGCTTGCACAAATCGGGAGGACCTTAAGAACATTCCTGAGGTGAAATTGTGTTTCTAACCTTAACGGTTCTCTCTCTGTCTCCCAAAAGCAAATAAAATTGACATTGAGGTCAAAAGGTCATTCGTGTCCGTTCTCTTGTAACGGTCGCTGCGCTCAGACCGAGCGAGCTACGGTCAAGCGGGGCATCCCGTTGAACTCGGCACAGCCTGGAGAATATGGCGATGTCATTTTAGTGGTGATTTCAGAATGCTATTTTGGTGCATTCATGGAAGGCGCTGTGAATTTTGGGCCTGCTCTGAAATATGTGATAGTTGGCTTCTAAAGGAGTTGTAAAAAGTGAGTTTGGAGTCAGATGGTATCAGTTTGGTGTCTGAAAATATCCAATTGACTGATGGACACTTGCTAGTTGACTTTTGTTGACACTTGCTAGTTGACTTGCTAGTCGACTTTTGTACATTTGCAATATGTTTCAACGCGGGGGTACCATCACCAAAATCGACATGATGAAATTTCACGCAACGAGCGTTGGAGAGGAACCACTATCACTGCCCGGCCATCCTGAGGTCATCAGGACGTTGACTTTTGTATTTCTAAAGTATTTAAAGAATGCACGTTACATTTGCAATATGATTCAACATCACATCATATTGCAAATCTAACGTGCATTTGCAATATGATGTGATGTTGAATCATATTGCAAATGTAACGTACATTCTCTTAAATACTTTAGAAATGCAAAAGTCAACGGTCTGATGACCTCAGGATGGCCGGGCAGTGATAGTGGTTCCTCTCCATCGCTCGTTTCGTGAAATTTCATCATGTCGCTTTTTCCTCATGGTACCTCCCCGTTGAAACATATTGCAAATGTACAAAAGTCAACGAGCAAGTCAGTGTCCATCAGTCAAATAGATATTTTCAGACACCAAACTGATACCATCTGACTCCAAACTCACTTTTTCCAACTCCTTTAGATGCCAACTATAACATATTTCAGAGCAGGCCCAAAATTCACAGCGCCTTCCATTTAAACCATAATAAAACAAATAATACGTAGTTATGTTCTAGCTGCGGGTCCAGTTCACACATTATGTTTAGCCCTATGTGAAGCGACCTCGAATCCCAAGTTTCGGCTCGATAGGTCATTCGGTGCCCGAGCAAAACCCTAATTGGTGCTGAAATTCCACTTTTTTCATTGCCTTGCTACGGGGTCCTTGAATGAGCAATCAAACAGGCTCGTTGGGGTCTGTCTCTATGGGCCGAGCCGGTTTCAACGCACCTAGTCTTGAGACTCTGGGACTTTTCTAAATGTCGTCCGTTTCGTTGAGGTCAAAATGAATTGAAAACATGGCAAATACACGATGCTTTTTATCGATCGGAGAACCTTCTAGAGCCATATAATTCACCGTGCACAATCGACCTGAGGTCTAGAACAGGTTTGTAAATTTTCAGAACTCTAGGTCTGACGGTTCTTTAAAAGTTGGAACAAAAGTAACTACTGCAGGCACTGTCTGCCTCTTAGCCCCTCAGTGTGTCCCTCCATCATTTCTGTGTCGGTGTGTATTTTTATTTTTTTTAATCTGATGGGATGAAGGACTGATTTACAGTTCATGAGGGTTGTCTATTCACATATATGAAGTTTTGGAAAGATTTGACATTTTTAACACTTCGAAACAGCCCATTTGACACCAGTTATGGCACTTCCGGTTGTCACAGGAAGCTATAAATAAACACATATCATCACTGGAGTAGGCTGTTACAGAATCCTGAGTTTTAAGTCTGTATGTTAAAAATTGACTGATTTACATAGGGCTGAATGCACTATTTCTCTCAAGCTGCAGGTTGGCTATGGCAAACACTTTTAGGGTGATTTAACCACTTCCGGTTGCTCCAGGAAGCTTAGAATCGACACAGGTAGACCTCATGGTGGCCTGATGGACTGACATCAAAGACAGGTTCATAAGAAAATCATAACCCACATAGGCTTTAGGTTGAATTTAGAGGTGCAGTCAATGTATTCCAATGGGGAGACATTTCATTGTAAACTATTTGATGTAAACACCTTCTTTTAACTGTGAAGGGTTAATGCCACAAGGTCAGGGTTAGGCTTGCACAGATCGGGAGGACCTTAAGAACACTCCTGAGGTGAAATTGTGTTTCTAACCTTAACGGTTCTCTCTCTGTGTCCCAAAAGCAAATGAAATTGACATTGAGGTCAAAAGGTCATTTGTGTCCGTTCTCTTGTAACGGTCGCTGCGCTCAGACCGAGCGAGCTACGGTCAAGCGGGGCATCTCGTTGAACTCGGCACGGCCTAGAGATAATAGTAATGCCATTGTGGGCTTTGTGTGTCTTTAAGCACCGTACTTTTTCACTCCATCCTTCCTTTTTGTGTGTGTGTGTTTGTGTGAGAGAGCTTTTCTTTGACATCTGTTGGGATAAATGACTGATTACAGTTCATGAGGGTTGTCTAATCACACAAGTGAAGTTTTGAAAAGATCTGACCTTTATTACCCTTCAAACCTGACCCTGTGGCACCATTTTAAGGTACTTCCAGTTGACATAGGAAGCTGAAATTGAACACATACCCTCCTTGGCGTAGGCTCTTATATAATATTGAGTTTTAAGTCTTATGTTAAGAACTGACTTATTTAAAGAGGGTTAAATGAGTGTGTGTTATTTCATAAAATCATATAAAATCACAGGATTCTTGCAGAGCTTCGAGACCCACTTTAAAAATGTACGTCTGAACACACTGCAACTGGATCTGTGAATTTTTTGAAAAAAAAATTCCTCTTTGTGAACATCACCAAACGGTCAATGTACGATTTCTCTTAAATTACGATAGATAAATGGCTGGTTCTTTTTTTCCTGACACCGTATGCTTATGTACTTTGACATGAAGCGGTCAAATTAGCACCCTACTTGCGTTTTAACCCTTTAATCCCAGAAAAATGGCCATAACTCAAAAAGCGCCGAGGTCTCGACGCCATCTTGTTCGGGGCCAACTGCCCATTACTCCAAACCTACGCTCGCCGAGTTTCGTCTTCGAAATATTTTCAGTTTAGGAGAAAAGGCCGCGCTCGTTTGCCACGTGCTCGTGCGCCTGCAATATGATTTATTTTCCCTCTTGTGGGAATTTTCGAGAATGCAGAAAAAAGTCAAAAATTTGTCATTTTTATAAAACGGAAACCGAAAGTCCGAGACGTTTTTTTGAGTGACTTCCTGAAAGAGCTCTCCGACGCCCACGGCCCGACGCCGTCCGCGATTTTCTGCGACGTCGTAAGACGTCAGGTAAGGGACCGTACATTTGCAATGGGACTTTCTTCACTAACCATACGGCTCCCGTCTCAGAGTTCCCTTAAGGTATGTTATTTCGTATTTCTGTGGAAAATGTTTAGTCATATTTTCCGCACTTATTGCAGGCGCTGTCTCGCTATAACGTAAGCTGTATGTCGTACTAAAGTTATTAAAAAAAATCTAACACAGCGGTTGCATTAAGAACTAGTGTATCTTTCATTTGCTGTACAACATGTATTTTTTAGTAAAGTTTATGATGAGTTATTTGATTAGATTAGGTGACTGTCCAAAATATCTCCGGAGAATTTTGTGCATTTTGACTACGTATTCACATTGTAAAACCACGATTTGTACCGCTAAATATGCACATTTTCGAACAAAACATATATGTATTGTGTAACATGATGTTATAGGACTGTCATCTGATGAAGTTTGTCAAGGTTAGTGAATAATTTTATATCTTTTGCTGTTTTTTTGCGATAGCTACCTTTGCGATGAATGAATGCAGTTGTGTGTTTGGCTATTGTAGTAAGCTAATATAATGCTATATTGTTGGCCAAGACAGAAGCCACTCCTCAGTAAAATAATAGATTGTTCTACTAGTTCTACTATTATGAGAACAACTTGGGTTATATTGTAAGTTTATGTATATAATAAATAAAAATATTGATCTATTATTTTACTGAGGAGTGGTATCCGTCTGGCCACTCTACCATAAAGGCCTGATTGGTGGAGTGCTGCAGAGATGGTTGTCCTTCTGGAAGGTTCTACCATCTTCACAGAGGTACTATAGAGCTCTGTCAGAGTGGCCATTGAGTTCTTGGTCACCTCCCTGACCAAGGCCCTTCTCCCCCGATTTCTCAGTTTGGCCGGACGGCCAGCTCCAGGAAGAGTCTTGGTGGTTTCAAACTTCTTCCATTTAAGAATGATGGAGGCCACTGTGTTCTTGGGGATCTTCAATGCTGCAGAAATGTTTTTGTACTCTTCCTCAGATCTGTGCTTCGACACAATCCTGTCTCGGAGCTCTACGGACAATTCCTTCGACAACATGGCTTGGTTTTTGCTCTGACATGCTCTGTCAACTGTAGGACCTTATATAGACAGGTGTGTGCCTTTCCAAATCATGTCCAATCAATTGAATTTACCACAGGTTGGCTCCAATCAAGTTGTAGAAAGATCTCAAGGATGATCAATGGAAACAGGATGCACCAGAGCTCAATTTTGAGTCTCATAGCAAAGGGTCTGAATACTTAAGTAAATAAGGTATTTCTGTTTTTTTAATGTGTAATACATTTGCAAGTATTTGTAAAAAACAGTTTTCACTTTGTCATTATAGGGTATTGTGTGTAGATTGCTGAAGATTTAACATTTCATCCATTTTAGAATAAGGCTGTAACGTAACAAAATGTGGAAAAAGTCAAGTGGTCTGAATACTTTCTGAAGGCACTCTGTTTTCACTTAGTTGACAATGGAAGTTCTAGTTCTACTGCTGCATTGGCTTATAGGACATCTCTTAGTGCACTCATTTATTTAGGCGCCAATGAATCACGGTGTATAAATGTGTCCACATTGCAGAGCCTGCTTGGTAGCTTAGCTTTTAAGAGCGGTGGGCCAGTATACAACAGTTTTCTGGTTTGAATCCCTGAACCAACTATGTGAAAAATCTGCCGATGTGCCCTTGAGCAAAAGTAATGCATTATAAAAGGGTATAGGATCCCAAATGGAATATTGTTCAAAATTTAACAGGGTCCCGAATGGCACCCTATTCCCTACACCCTACCCTAGTGCACTGTCCAAAGTACTGTGCTAGTAGGGTGTCACTTGGGCCTCACTCACAGAAAGCCAGTTTCAGGGAGATGTTGACACACAGCACTCCTAAACACACAGCAGCCAGCCTGTAGAGTCTTGTTCTTCCATCTACAGAGAAACACACACCCACCCACACACAACACACACACACACACACACACACACACACACACACACACACACACACACACACACACACACACACACACACACACACACACACACACACACACACACACACACACACACACACACACACCATCCTACATTATGATTATAAACAGAACAAACATAATCCTACATCACTACTGATTATCATTAGAATTCCGATAACCAACCCCCCCCCCCCCCAATTTAGGGTTGGTAGCGACCGTTTGCTCAAAAGTGTGGTCATCTCAAATCTGATAAACAGGAAGCTACTGTATGAAGAAATTACCAAAATTACACAATATAGATGAATCATGACATAAAGTGGCTATCTGCGATTCCTGCTTCAATTTTTGGGACTTTGAAATGTATGATACTTACCCATTCATTCTTCATGAATGTAACTTATAAATGCCTCATGAGCTTAGTTTAAATTTCTAACCCCATCAGGACACAAAATATACACTGAGTGGAGAAACATAACCACTCTAAAATGCATAGACAGAGCTATGTATGCACGGACTGGCCTTCCATCAGCTCAAAATGATTGTTTCAACCAGATGACCTACGCAGAAATCGCTACGCCATTTCCAGGTTGCTAAAATTCTAATATGTTTATGTGACAAAACAAGCAGTCATTGTGTTTCGATGATAAACAGGAAGCTATCGTATGAAGAAATTACCAAAATTACACAATATAGATGTTTGTGACAAAACAAGCAGTCATTGTGTAAAATAAATATAGTATATTCAGCTGTTTGAAGTTGCTGTATAAAACCGAAAGTAAAAGATGCAAATATGCAACTTCAGAAAGGGAAGCATAGAAATAGCACACATAGAACAGATCTACCGCTTCTTAGACTTGCTTTCGATGGGAACGAAAGATCTATAACATTTCTATGTGAATTTGGTCAGGTCGCCCAAAAATGTACTGTAGCTTTAAGGCAATACAGAGTTTGTACAATTGCATAATTTACAATTCCAGAGTAAACAAGCTTACACTGAGCATACATAGCTCTTCTGTCTATGAACTTGAGAGTGGTTACATTTCTCCAGCCCCTCAGCGGTTTACCAAAAACAGTGGCTGGGAGTCCACTTTGTTGTTGTTTAAAAAGGTTATTTAAATAGTTACAGTTACTGAAGGGAAACAAAACACATGCATTTTAGTGTACGTGACCCAGCATGTTGTAAACTCCACGTTCCGTACCAACTGAACCAGCCAGAAGACAGAACACTCAAAAATATACAGTTATTTGTCCTTACCTGAGCGATGGGTCTCAGTCTTCACGCTCCTCGTTGCTCTGTTCCGGTTTTTCTTCGTTAATCTTGTTTAATTCAATCACCTGTTTGTTGACGTAGTTGGCCATCTTAAAGGACTAATGAATCACTATGGTATGGAGTAACATCTAGATGTTAAAGGACTAATGAATCACTATGGTATGGAGTAACATCTAGATGTTAAAGGACTAATGAATCACTATGGTATGGAGCAACATTAAAGACTAATGAATCACTATTGTATGGAGCAACATCTAGATGTTAAAGGACTAATGAATCACTATGGTATGGAGCAACATTAAAGACTAATGAATCACTATTGTATGGAGTAACATCTAGTTGTTAAAGGACTAATGAATCACTATGGTATGGAGTAACATCTAGTTGTTAAAGGACTAATGAATCACTATGGTATGTAGTGACATCTAGTTGTTAAAGGACTAATGAATCACTATGGTATGGAGTGACATCTAGATGTTAAAGGACTAATGAATCACTATGGTATGGAGTAACATCTAGTTGTTAAAGGACTAATGAATCACTATGGTATGGAGTAACATCTAGTTGTTAATGAATCACTATGGTATGGAGTAACATCTAGTTGTTAAAGGACTAATGAATCACTATGGTATGGAGTAACATCTAGTTGTTAAAGGACTAATGAATCACTATGGTATGGAGTGACATCTAGATGTTAAAGGACTAATGAATCACTATGGTATGTAGTAACATCTAGTTGTTAAAGGACTAATGAATCACTATGGTATGGAGTGACATCTAGATGTTAAAGGACTAATGAATCACTATGGTATGGAGTAACATCTAGTTGTTAAAGGACTAATGAATCACTATGGTATGGAGTGACATCTAGATGTTAAAGGACTAATGAATCACTATGGTATGGAGTGGCATCTAGTTGTTAATGAATCACTATGGTATGTAGTAACATCTAGTTGTTAAAGGACTAATGAATCACTATGGTATGGAGCAGCATCTAGTTGTTAATGAATCACTATGGTATGGAGCAACATCTAGTTGTTAATGAATCACTATGGTATGGAGTGACATCTAGTTGTTAAAGGACTAATGAATCACTATGATATGGAGTAACATCTAGTTGTTAAAGGACTAATGAATCACTATGGTATGGAGTGACATCTAGTTGTTAAAGGACTAATGAATCACTATGGTATGGAGTGACATCTAGTTGTTAAAGGACTAATGAATCACTATGGTATGGAGTAACATCTAGTTGTTAAAGGACTAATGAATCACTATGGTATGGAGTGACATCTAGTTGTTAAAGGACTAATGAATCACTATGGTATGGAGTAACATCTAGTTGTTAATGGACTAATGAATCACTATGGTATGGAGTAACATCTAGTTGTTAAAGGACTAATGAATAACTATAGTATGGAGTAACATCTAGTTGTTAAAGGACTAATGACTCACTATGGTATGGAGTGACATCTAGTTGTTAAAGGACTAATGAATCACTATGGTATGGAGTAACATCTAGTTGTTAAAGGACTAATGAATCACTATGGTATGGAGCAGCATCTAGTTGTTAATGAATCACTATGGTATGTAGTAACATCTAGTTGTTAAAGGACTAATGAATCACTATGGTATGGAGCAGCATCTAGTTGTTAATGAATCACTATGGTATGGAGTAACATCTAGATGTTAAAGGACTAATGAATCACTATGGTATGGAGCAGCATCTAGTTGTTAATGAATCACTATGGTATGTAGTAACATCTAGTTGTTAAAGGACTAATGAATCACTATGGTATGGAGTGATATCTAGATACTATGTATGAGTGATATCTAGATGTTAAAGGACTAATGAATCACTATGGTATGGAGTAACATCTAGTTGTTAAAGGACTAATGAATCACTATGGTATTTAGTAACATCTAGTTGTTAAAGGACTAATGAATCACTATGGTATGGAGCAGCATCTAGTTGTTAATGAATCACTATGGTATGTAGTAACATCTAGTTGTTAAAGGACTAATGAATCACTATGGTATGGAGTAACATCTAGTTGTTAAAGGACTAATGAATCACTATGGTATGTAGTAACATCTAGTTGTTAAAGGACTAATGAATCACTATGGTATGGAGTAACATCTAGTTGTTAATGAATCACTATGGTATGGAGTAACATCTAGTTATTAATGGACTAATGAATTACTATGGTATGGAGTGACATCTAGATGTTAAAGGACTAATGAATCACTATGGTATGGAGTGACATCTAGATGTTAAAGGACTAATGAATCACTATGGTATGGAGTAACATCTAGTTGTTAAGCAAACCCCAGCGTGAGCTGTGGTTGCGAATGGTTGAATCTCCACTCTACGTAACGAAATTTACATGAGACCAGATCACGTGGAGGTGACGATCACCACGCTGGAAGGATGTGAGCTGATTATGGAAACTTGGTATGAACTTTGAACTCTTATTCACTAAAGAAGAAGTGATACATCCTAGAAGCCGAGTTGTCAGCTGCAGCTGTAAACGTACGTGGCCTAGGAATGGACAGACAATCTCCTGAGAACGACAGGATACTCCAACGTATCCGCACTACAACACTACGACCAGAAAGATTCTTCAAAGGACAATGGCAATCTCTGCTGGGCAAACCAGTCTTCCATCTTTGACCCATCTATCGAAGCGCAGCTCAGTGTAAATATATATCTTGCATTTTCCTTTTCCAAATGGGCGATTATTAGAATGCATAAGATTCTGTATTTACGGTAGCATAGCTTCTCAAGAACCGATAGAGACCCAATTATTTTGTTCCTCAGTCTTCTCGCTCTTTCATTCAAACCCAACCCCCTTCCTTTGTTTAACCAGCCGTCATATCAGGTTAGCCCACTAGGGACTTTTCATGACATTATTAGTAATCAATGTATGATCCATTCTGTGTGTATATATGTATTTCTGTGATTTGATCAGTTAGTAAATAAATAATTAAGCCAACTTGTATATTGCTGATTCATAATTTGAGCTAGGGTTCGTGCAGATAACCAAGAATTTAACAATGTTCAGATGAGACTGATAGAAGGTAAAGAATAATTAATGACTCATTGATTGCTATTGATATAAAAGATCTTCAGATTTTTGAGTTTATTCGGAAGACAGCAGCTTTATAAACACTCTTCCGTGGTGCCCCAGGTTATTAACGAGTTAATTGTTGCATGGTTTAATTCAATCACGTAATAAATTAAATGTTAGGTAATCGATTTGATAAAATAGCATGTCATATCATTTAAATATAGTCAGAGACATGACAACTCCTAGACAATGAGAAACAAGATTCTCTCGTCTGATGAAACCAAGCGTCACGTCTGGAGGAAACCTGGCACCATCCCTACGGTGAAGCATGGTGGTGTGCCAAGCTTGTTGCGGCATACCCAAGAAGACTGTAACCGCTGCCAGAGGTGCTTCAACAAAGTACTGAGTAAAGTGTCTGAGTACTTATGTAAATGTGATATTTCCAGTGTTATGTACATTTGCAAGGGGTCTATTTGATTTATATATATATACATAAACTCAGCAAAAAAAGAAACGTCCTCTCACTGTCAGCTGCGTTTATTTTCAGCAAAATTGACGTGTAAATATTTGTATGAACATAACAAGTTTCAACAACTGAGACATAAACTGAACAAGTTCCACAGACATGTGACTAACAGAAATGGAATAATGTGTCCCTGAACAAAAGGGGGGTCAAAATCAAAAGTAACAGTCAGTACCTGGTGTGGCCACCAGCTGCATTAAGTACTGCAGTGCATCTCTTTCTCATGGACTGCACCAGATTTGCCAGTTCTTGCTGTGAGATGTTACCCCACTCTTCCACCAAGGCACCTGCAAGTTCCCGGTCATTTCTCCGATCCAACAGCTCCCAGACGTGCTAAATGGGATTGAGATCCGGGCTCTTTGCTGGCCATGGCAGAACACTAACAATAACGAGACTTGGGGGTGGACGCTGTTAAGGAGCCTTTTGTTCCTAGACTTGGCGTACTGCTTGCCCAGTGGTAGCAAAGAGAACAGTCTCTGACTTGGGTGAATGGAGTCTTTGACAATATTTGGGGCCTTCCTCTGACACCGCCTAGTATGTCGTTTGTGGATACAGGAAGCGTGGCCCCAGTGATATACTGGGCCGTACGCACTACCCTCTGTAGAGCCTTACGGTTGGATGCCGAACAATTGCCATACCAGGCAGTGATGCAGCTGGTCAGGATGCTCTCGATGGTGCATTAACTTCTTTAAAAAGAATGCTATTGATTGCTTTAAATCACAAGTTTTTTTTTTATGTTTTAAATGTTTTTATTTTATTTATTGTAACAATAAAAACAATATTACACATCAATACAGGGACATTCCTGTGAATACAATGAAAAAATGAAATAATCAGGACATCATTAACTTTTTATGGCTGCAGGGGCAGTATTGAGTAGCTTGGATGAAAGGTGCCCATTTCAAACAGCCTGCTCCTCAGTCATAGTTCCTAATATTTGCATATTATTAGTAGTATTGGATAGAAAACACTCCAAAGTTTCTAAAACTGTTTGAATTATGTCTGTGAGATTAACAGAACTCATATTGGCAGGCAAAATCCTGAGTTGAATTCAAAACAGGAAGTCAAAAATCTGAGCTTGTCTGTATTCACCAGAGTCCTTTAAGAAATCCAATTGAATTATGACTGATGTTGCACTGCCTAGGGGTTCCACTAGATGTCAGCAATCAATAGAAATTCCAATGAGACTTCTATGATGTTGTGGGAGAGAATGAGAGCAGAATCAGTCAGGTGTCCATCAAGCAGCCATGCGCTGATCATGCCTTTTCCTCATGCAAGGCACTGACGTTCCATTGCTCACGCAGACAAGAAGGAATACTCCAGTTGGAACTTTATTGAAGCTATATGTTAAAAACATCCTAATGATTGATTCAGTACTTAGTTTGAAATGTTTCTTCGACCGGTAATATCACATTTTGAAGTTTTTGTCCGATATAACGCTGACCAGAATTGGCGTTTGGATATGTAAACCAGAAGCGCTAACAAAAGAAGGTATTTGGACAAACAAAACAAACATTTATTGTGGACCTGGGATTCCTGCTGTGCTTTCTGATCTAAATCAACAAAGGTAATGGAATATTTATCATGTATTTTATTGTTTATAGTGACGCTATCTTTGCAGCTGTGGTATGCTACTTTGAGCGCCGTCTCAGATTATAGCGTGCAATTATTTTTCCGTAAAGTTGTTTTGAAATCTTACATAGCGGTTGCATTAAGGAGAGGTATATCTATAATTCAATGTGTATAACTTGTATTATCATCTATATTTATGATGAGTATTCATGTTGAAACGATGGCCTATGCAAAGTCACTTGATGTTTTTGCATTTAGTGAATCTTGTAGCCTCAATGTAAACTCAGATTTTTCATATAAATATGAATTTAATCAAACAAAACATGCATGTATTGTGTAACATGAAGTCCTATGAGTGTCATCTGATGAAAATAATCGAAGGTTAGTGATTCTATTCTGGTTTTTGTGAAGCTATATTTAGCTGGGAAAAATGGCTGTGATTATTTTTGGTTTTGTGGTGACCTAACATAATCGTTTGTAGTGCTTTCGCTGAAAAGCCTATTTGAAATCGGACACTTTGGTGGGATTAACAACAAGATTACCTTTAAAATGATATAAGACACATGTATGTTTGAGGAATTTCAATTATGAGATTTCTGGTTTTTGAATTTGGCGCCCTGCACTTGGACTGGCTGTTGTCATATTGGTCCCGATATCGGGACTGCAGCCATAAGAGGTTTTAATATGTGACAATGCAATGAGACATTTTCAGACATGACTTCAAACAATTTTTCCAACTTTTTAAGTTTCACAAGTTTGAGGGATTTATAAAATTGTAACAGTTCAATGAAAAAAACTACAAAATAAGGAATTTTTCCACCCCATTTACGTTTGTAAATATATTATTTGGCTAAGAGGATAATATTGTTAACAAAATAGTTATGATCGGAATTACAAGGATAATGCCATTTAACAACATCAAAGGTGTCACGGTTGTCATCCTCTTCTTCCTCTGAAGAGGAGTAGCAAGGATCGGACCAATACGCAGCGTGGTAGGTGTCCATGTTTTAATATGGAAAACTGAACATGAACACAAATACAAAAACAATAAACGTGAACAAACTGAAACAGTCCCGTGTGGCACAAACACTGACAAAGGAAACAATCACCCACAAAATACCCAAAGAACATGGCTGCCTAAATATGGTTCCCAATCAGAGACAACGATAAACACCTGCCTCTAATTGAGAACCAATCTAGGCAACCATAGACTTACATAAACACCTAGAATGAACACAACCCCATAAATCTACAAAAACCCCTAGACAGTACAAACACCCTAGACGAGACAAAAACACACAAACCACCCTCGTCACACCCTGACCTAACCAAAATAATAAAGAGAACAAAGATAACTAAGGCCAGGGCGTGACAAAAGGTAAACATAGATAATTATGGAGATTTTATACACAACCATTCATGAACTTCAAGCCATAGTTTACTAGAATGGCGGCATGAAAAAAATCAATGCTCTATAGATTCTGAATCAGAGGAAGAAAAAAATACAAGGCATTTTGTCAAAATGTAATATTTTGTGCAAGAAATCATTAACATGGTAGATGGAAGAAAATATAAAAAAAATTGTTTCTTTAACATTTGGGATAACTGGACAAGTAAGGTATAAGGTAGGCACTTATACCATAGCATGGGTTGGTCACTTCCATAGCAATATATTGAATTTCAATCACCAAAAATGTCTTCATTAACTGCCAATCGTGTCCACTTATTGTTGCATTTTTTATCCAAAAGATTCAAGTCATTCATTTGTACACTTGGAAAATAGAACAACCTCATAATATAACAAAGTGCTCTAAATAAGTCCAAGTAAAGGAAGTGGAATTGCTTTGCAAATCTTCAAATATTGTCACGATCGTTATATGGTGGAAGAGAGGAGGACCAAGGCGCAGCGTGAAGTGAAAACATTCTTCTCTTTTAATTAAGCGAAACGAAGAACACTTTACAAACTACAAAAAACAATAAACGAACGAACGTGACGCTATAAACAAATAGTGCAGACACAGGCAACTAACATAGACAATAACCCACGAAATACCCAATGAATATGGCTTCCTAAATATGGTTCCCAATCAGAGACAATGATCAACAGCTGCCTCTAATTGAGAACCAATCCAGGCAGCCGTAGACATACAAACACCCAGACTAGACACTGCCCCATAAACATACAAAAACCCATAGACAATACAAAACACATACATCCCACATGTCACACCCTGACCTAACTAAAATAATAAAGAAAACAAAGATAACTAAGGCCAGGGCGTGACAAATATTCTCTCTGACTAATATTAACCTGCAATTTAACAATGAACTCAAATGGCAAAAACTCCCCAGTGTTGTCTACTGTGGTGGCATATTTCTGCTTTACCAAATGAGGAGAGTTACAAACTACACACCAGTCAGAGTTATACTTAAACTACATATTTAATAATAATAATAAGCTTTGCAATAGCATTTGACTTTCAATAATTCACTATTTCTAATGAACCGTTGAGAAGTACCACCAGAAAAGTACAAAGATCTTTTATAGCCAAGATACACCCCTCTCAACTTACACTGACAAATCACAGATCTTAGGAACAGTTCACAAAGGTTAAGATTTGTATGAAAGATATCTATGAAACATAGCAAACAGTTACTGCTGTGTCAACAGTTCTCATTGTAAAGACCAGTGTCTGGCCCCCTCACTAGAAAAGGGAACCGTCTCTCCCTGGTACGGCATAGAACAGAACCATTAGCTCATGTTATCTGGAATGCTCTTTAGGTTTTATCACCCCAAAGACATCGTAAATCTCCTCTGTCCGTGTTATCTCGTAGAGGCCCATCCTCAGTGGAACACACACACAATACTCTATTCTGTCGTATGTAACAACTATTATAATGTAATACAAGCATTATAACATAATCTTGCAATTTTCCACGACACTACCAAATCACATACAAAATGAATACCCTTGTCAGTTTTAAATCACAAGTGTGTTTGGGTAGCCCGCGATTTGGGGAAGAAAAACAGCTTTCTATCCCGAACTCTGAGGGCTCGGAATAGACTAGTCGATACAATGTTGCAAGTCCCATAGTGACAGCTTTGGGCAAGACCAAGTGATGATTTGATACAATGTTTTCTCTTCACTAGCAATAGCTCAGGTCAAGACAGATAGAAAAGGAGGCAGACAGGCGCAATAGAGAGATGAATGTGATTGAAAGAACCATCATTTTCATCAGGATATATCTACTGTTTTTATTTGTCGGCTGCAGGCCGATGTATTTTACTTAGTTATTTTAGTATTTTAGTATTAAACTTAGTTTATGATACGCCTAATGCTGCCTCTATGAGTTCTATGTTCTCATTTCTTTAGGCCCATGGATCGCAGGGTATCAATGTGAACTTCATAGCTCTCACCATGGTTTAGTTTAAAGTTTTAGATTTTTATACTTTTTTATGATTTTTATGATTAACCACGTGACAATGATTTTGAGAAACAAAAACATTATTGTTCAATATTATTATTATTGAAATTCAACTATTCCAAGAAAATGAGTATATAAAAATAATCATAACTGGCATGCAGATCAGTAGAAATGGTAGGATAAACTGTAAACTTCCCCAAACTTGAAATTCACTAGCTGGCTATGGTCTTTACTATTACAGCCATTAAACTAATTGTGAACGCGCGTGCACACATAGGAGGTCCCGTGAAAAACGTGTCCCCCTACGGAAATCAAAGACCCATCCAACTGATTCAGCCTGGGTCTGATTTTGTATTATTTCTCAGAGATCCAGTTGTTTGAAGAGGAACAGCGACTGTCCCACCATTGGCCTGACAACCTGTGAGGTAACAACACAGAGTTAGACTGACCTCTCTCTCAGAACCTAGAGTATGAACAACACAGAGTTAGACTGGTCTCTCTCTCAGAACCCAGAGTATGAACAACACAGAGAATCAGTCCTACACCATACACTGTGGTCAGTGTTATTAGAGAGCAGTAGTCGCTTACCTTGGGGTGGTCAGTGTTTTTAGAGCAGTAGTCTCTTACCTTGGGGTGGTCAGTGTTATTATAGAGCAGTAGTCTCTTACCTTGGGGTGGTAAGTGTTTTTAGAGCAGTAGTATCTTACCTTGGAGTGGGCAGTGTTATTATAGGTCAGTAGTATCTTACCTTGGGGTGGTCAGTGTTATTATAGAGCAGTAGTCTCTTACCTTGGGGTGGTAAGTGTTTTTAGAGCAGTAGTATCTTACCTTGGAGTGGGCAGTGTTATTATAGGTCAGTAGTATCTTACCTTGGGGTGGTCAGTGTTATTATAGAGCAGTAGTCTCTTACCTTGGGGTGGTCAGTGTTATTATAGAGCAGGAGTATCTTACCTTGGGGTGGGCAGTGTTATTATAGAGCAGTAGTCTCTTACCTTGGGGTGAACAGTGTTATTATAGAGCAGTAGTCTCTTACCTTGGGGTGGTCAGTGTTATTATAGAGCAGTAGTCTCTTACCTTGGGGTGGGCAGTGTTATTATAGAGCAGTAGTCTCTTACCTTGGGGTGGTCAGTGTTATTATAGAGCAGTAGTCTCTTACCTTGGGGTGGGCAGTGTTATTATTAGAGCAGTAGTCTCTTACCTTGGGGTGGCCAGTGTTATTAGAGCAGTAGTATCTTACCTTGGGGTGGTCAGTGTTATTATAGAGCAGTAGTATCTTACCTTGGGGTGGTAAGTGTTATTATAGAGCAGTAGTCTCTTACCTTGGGGTGGTCAGTGTTATTATAGAGCAGCAGTGTCACGTTCCTGACCTGTTTTCCTTGTTTTTGTATGTGTTTAGTTGGTCAGGGCGTGAGTTGGGGTGGGCATTCTATGTTATGTGTTTCTATGTTGGGTTAATTGTGTTGCCTGATATGGTTCTCAATTAGAGGCAGGTGTTTGACGTTTCCTCTGATTGAGAACCATATTAAGGTAGGCTGTTCTCACTGTTTGTTTGTGGGTGATTGTCGCTGTGTCTGTGTTTGTGCACCACATGGTACTGTTTCGTTTTGTTTAGTCTGTTCGTGCGTTCTTCGTGTTTATGTTAGTTCGCATGTTCAGGTCTGTTGACGTCGTTTGTTGTTTTGTAGTTTGTCTTATATTTTCGTATTCGTTATTATAATTAAATTCATTATGTCTACATACCTCGCTGCGTGTTGGTCCGATCCATGCTCCTCCTCGTCTGAGGAGGAGAACGACTTCGACAACCGTTACAAGTAGTCTCTTACCTTGGGGTGGTCAGTGTTATTATAGAGCAGTAGTCTCTTACCGTGGGGTGGTAAGTGTTTTTAGAGCAGTAGTCTCTTACCTTGGGGTGGGCAGTGTTATTATAGATCAGTAGTATCTTACCTTGGGGTGGTCAGTGTTATTATAGAGCAGTAGTATCTTACCTTGGGGTGGTAAGTGTTATTATAGAGCAGTAGTCTCTTACCTTGGGGTGGTCAGTGTTATTATAGAGCAGTAGTTTCTTACCTTGGGGTGGTCAGTGTTATTATAGAGCAGTAGTCTCTTACCGTGGGGTGGTAAGTGTTTTTAGAGCAGTAGTATCTTACCTTGGGGTGGGCAGTGTTATTATAGAGCAGTAGTCTCTTACCTTGGGGTGGTCAGTGTTATTATAGAGCAGTAGTCTCTTACCTTGGGGTGGTCAGTGTTATTAGAGCAGTAGTCTCTTACCTTGGGGTGGTCAGTGTTATTATAGATCAGTAGTCTCTTACCTTGGAGTGGTCAGTGTTATTATAGAGCAGTAGTCTCTTACCTTGGGGTGGTCACTGTTATTATAGAGCAGTATTATCTTACCTTGGGGTGGTCACTGTTATTATAGAGCAGTAGTATCTTACCTTGGGGTGGTCAGTGTTTTTAGAGCAGTAGTCTCTTACCTTGGGGTGGTCAGTGTTATTATAGAGCACTAGTATCTTACCTTGGGGTGGTCAGTGTTATTATAGAGCAGTAGTATCTTACCTTGGTGTGGTCAGTGTTATTATAGAGCAGTAGTATCTTACCTTGGGGTGGGCAGTGTTATTATAGAGCAATAGTATCTTACCTTGAGGTTGTCAGTGTTATTATAGAGCAGTAGTCTCTTACCTTGGGGTGGTCAGTGTTATAATAGAGCAGTATTATCTTACCTTGGGGTGGTCAGTGTTATTATAGAGCAGTAGTATCTTACCTTGGGGTGGGCAGTGTGTTTAGAGCAGTAGTCTCTTACCTTTGGGTGGGCAGTGTGTTTAGAGCAGTAGTCTCTTACCTTGGGGTGGGCAGTGTTATTATAGATCAGTAGTATCTTACCTTGGGGTGGTCAGTGTTATTATAGAGCAGTAGTATCTTACCTTGGGGTGGTAAGTGTTATTATAGAGCAGTAGTCTCTTACCTTGGGGTGGTCAGTGTTATTATAGAGCAGTAGTCTCTTACCTTGGGGTGGTCAGTGTTATTATAGAGCAGTAGTCTCTTACCGTGGGGTGGTAAGTGTTTTTAGAGCAGTAGTATCTTACCTTGGGGTGGGCAGTGTTATTATAGAGCAGTAGTCTCTTACCTTGGGGTGGTCAGTGTTATTATAGAGCAGTAGTCTCTTACCTTGGGGTGGTCAGTGTTATTAGAGCAGTAGTCTCTTACCTTGGGGTGGTCAGTGTTATTATAGATCAGTAGTCTCTTACCTTGGAGTGGTCAGTGTTATTATAGAGCAGTAGTCTCTTACCTTGGGGTGGTCACTGTTATTATAGAGCAGTATTATCTTACCTTGGGGTGGTCACTGTTATTATAGAGCAGTAGTATCTTACCTTGGGGTGGTCAGTGTTTTTAGAGCAGTAGTCTCTTACCTTGGGGTGGTCAGTGTTAATATAGAGCACTAGTATCTTACCTTGGGGTGGTCAGTGTTATTATAGAGCAGTAGTATCTTACCTTGGTGTGGTCAGTGTTATTATAGAGCAGTAGTATCTTACCTTGGGGTGGGCAGTGTTATTATAGAGCAATAGTATCTTACCTTGAGGTTGTCAGTGTTATTATAGAGCAGTAGTCTCTTACCTTGGGGTGGTCAGTGTTATTATAGAGCAGTATTATCTTACCTTGGGGTGGTCAGTGTTATTATAGAGCAGTAGTATCTTACCTTGGGGTGGGCAGTGTGTTTAGAGCAGTAGTCTCTTACCTTTGGGTGGGCAGTGTGTTTAGAGCAGTAGTCTCTTACCTTGGGGTGGTCAGTGTTATTATAGAGCAGTAGTGTCTTACCTTGGGGTGGTCAGTGTTATTATAGAGCAGTAGTCTCTTACCTTGGGGTGGTCAGTGTTATTATAGAGCAGTAGTCTCTTACCGTGGGGTGGTAAGTGTTTTTAGAGCAGTAGTATCTTACCTTGGGGTGGGCAGTGTTATTATAGAGCAGTAGTCTCTTACCTTGGGGTGGTCAGTGTTATTATAGAGCAGTAGTCTCTTACCTTGGGGTGGTCAGTGTTATTAGAGCAGTAGTCTCTTACCTTGGGGTGGTCAGTGTTATTATAGATCAGTAGTCTCTTACCTTGGAGTGGTCAGTGTTATTATAGAGCAGTAGTCTCTTACCTTGGGGTGGTCACTGTTATTATAGAGCAGTATTATCTTACCTTGGGGTGGTCACTGTTATTATAGAGCAGTAGTATCTTACCTTGGGGTGGTCAGTGTTTTTAGAGCAGTAGTCTCTTACCTTGGGGTGGTCAGTGTTATTATAGAGCACTAGTATCTTACCTTGGGGTGGTCAGTGTTATTATAGAGCAGTAGTATCTTACCTTGGTGTGGTCAGTGTTATTATAGAGCAGTAGTATCTTACCTTGGGGTGGGCAGTGTTATTATAGAGCAATAGTATCTTACCTTGAGGTTGTCAGTGTTATTATAGAGCAGTAGTCTCTTACCTTGGGGTGGTCAGTGTTATTATAGAGCAGTATTATCTTACCTTGGGGTGGTCAGTGTTATTATAGAGCAGTAGTATCTTACCTTGGGGTGGGCAGTGTGTTTAGAGCAGTAGTCTCTTACCTTTGGGTGGGCAGTGTGTTTAGAGCAGTAGTCTCTTACCTTGGGGTGGGCAGTGTTATTATAGATCAGTAGTATCTTACCTTGGGGTGGTCAGTGTTATTATAGAGCAGTAGTATCTTACCTTGGGGTGGTAAGTGTTATTATAGAGCAGTAGTCTCTTACCTTGGGGTGGTCAGTGTTATTATAGAGCAGTAGTCTCTTACCTTGGGGTGGTCAGTGTTATTATAGAGCAGTAGTCTCTTACCGTGGGGTGGTAAGTGTTTTTAGAGCAGTAGTATCTTACCTTGGGGTGGGCAGTGTTATTATAGAGCAGTAGTCTCTTACCTTGGGGTGGTCAGTGTTATTATAGAGCAGTAGTCTCTTACCTTGGGGTGGTCAGTGTTATTAGAGCAGTAGTCTCTTACCTTGGGGTGGTCAGTGTTATTATAGATCAGTAGTCTCTTACCTTGGAGTGGTCAGTGTTATTATAGAGCAGTAGTCTCTTACCTTGGGGTGGTCACTGTTATTATAGAGCAGTATTATCTTACCTTGGGGTGGTCACTGTTATTATAGAGCAGTAGTATCTTACCTTGGGGTGGTCAGTGTTTTTAGAGCAGTAGTCTCTTACCTTGGGGTGGTCAGTGTTAATATAGAGCACTAGTATCTTACCTTGGGGTGGTCAGTGTTATTATAGAGCAGTAGTATCTTACCTTGGTGTGGTCAGTGTTATTATAGAGCAGTAGTATCTTACCTTGGGGTGGGCAGTGTTATTATAGAGCAATAGTATCTTACCTTGAGGTTGTCAGTGTTATTATAGAGCAGTAGTCTCTTACCTTGGGGTGGTCAGTGTTATTATAGAGCAGTATTATCTTACCTTGGGGTGGTCAGTGTTATTATAGAGCAGTAGTATCTTACCTTGGGGTGGGCAGTGTGTTTAGAGCAGTAGTCTCTTACCTTTGGGTGGGCAGTGTGTTTAGAGCAGTAGTCTCTTACCTTGGGGTGGTCAGTGTTATTATAGAGCAGTAGTGTCTTACCTTGGGGTGGTCAGTGTTATTATAGAGCAGTAGTCTCTTACCTTGGGGTGGTCAGTGTTATTATAGAGCAGTAGTCTCTTACCGTGGGGTGGTAAGTGTTTTTAGAGCAGTAGTATCTTACCTTGGGGTGGGCAGTGTTATTATAGAGCAGTAGTCTCTTACCTTGGGGTGGTCAGTGTTATTATAGAGCAGTAGTCTCTTACCTTGGGGTGGTCAGTGTTATTAGAGCAGTAGTCTCTTACCTTGGGGTGGTCAGTGTTATTATAGATCAGTAGTCTCTTACCTTGGAGTGGTCAGTGTTATTATAGAGCAGTAGTCTCTTACCTTGGGGTGGTCACTGTTATTATAGAGCAGTATTATCTTACCTTGGGGTGGTCACTGTTATTATAGAGCAGTAGTATCTTACCTTGGGGTGGTCAGTGTTTTTAGAGCAGTAGTCTCTTACCTTGGGGTGGTCAGTGTTATTATAGAGCACTAGTATCTTACCTTGGGGTGGTCAGTGTTATTATAGAGCAGTAGTATCTTACCTTGGTGTGGTCAGTGTTATTATAGAGCAGTAGTATCTTACCTTGGGGTGGGCAGTGTTATTATAGAGCAATAGTATCTTACCTTGAGGTTGTCAGTGTTATTATAGAGCAGTAGTCTCTTACCTTGGGGTGGTCAGTGTTATTATAGAGCAGTATTATCTTACCTTGGGGTGGTCAGTGTTATTATAGAGCAGTAGTATCTTACCTTGGGGTGGGCAGTGTGTTTAGAGCAGTAGTCTCTTACCTTTGGGTGGGCAGTGTGTTTAGAGCAGTAGTCTCTTACCTTGGGGTGGGCAGTGTTATTATAGATCAGTAGTATCTTACCTTGGGGTGGTCAGTGTTATTATAGAGCAGTAGTATCTTACCTTGGGGTGGTAAGTGTTATTATAGAGCAGTAGTCTCTTACCTTGGGGTGGTCAGTGTTATTATAGAGCAGTAGTCTCTTACCTTGGGGTGGTCAGTGTTATTATAGAGCAGTAGTCTCTTACCGTGGGGTGGTAAGTGTTTTTAGAGCAGTAGTATCTTACCTTGGGGTGGGCAGTGTTATTATAGAGCAGTAGTCTCTTACCTTGGGGTGGTCAGTGTTATTATAGAGCAGTAGTCTCTTACCTTGGGGTGGTCAGTGTTATTAGAGCAGTAGTCTCTTACCTTGGGGTGGTCAGTGTTATTATAGATCAGTAGTCTCTTACCTTGGAGTGGTCAGTGTTATTATAGAGCAGTAGTCTCTTACCTTGGGGTGGTCACTGTTATTATAGAGCAGTATTATCTTACCTTGGGGTGGTCACTGTTATTATAGAGCAGTAGTATCTTACCTTGGGGTGGTCAGTGTTTTTAGAGCAGTAGTCTCTTACCTTGGGGTGGTCAGTGTTAATATAGAGCACTAGTATCTTACCTTGGGGTGGTCAGTGTTATTATAGAGCAGTAGTATCTTACCTTGGTGTGGTCAGTGTTATTATAGAGCAGTAGTATCTTACCTTGGGGTGGGCAGTGTTATTATAGAGCAATAGTATCTTACCTTGAGGTTGTCAGTGTTATTATAGAGCAGTAGTCTCTTACCTTGGGGTGGTCAGTGTTATTATAGAGCAGTATTATCTTACCTTGGGGTGGTCAGTGTTATTATAGAGCAGTAGTATCTTACCTTGGGGTGGGCAGTGTGTTTAGAGCAGTAGTCTCTTACCTTGGTGTGGTCAGTGTTATTATAGAGCAGTAGTATCTTACCTTGGGGTGGGCAGTGTTATTATAGAGCAATAGTATCTTACCTTGAGGTTGTCAGTGTTATTATAGAGCAGTAGTCTCTTACCTTGGGGTGGTCAGTGTTATTATAGAGCAGTATTATCTTACCTTGGGGTGGTCAGTGTTATTATAGAGCAGTAGTATCTTACCTTGGGGTGGGCAGTGTGTTTAGAGCAGTAGTCTCTTACCTTTGGGTGGGCAGTGTGTTTAGAGCAGTAGTCTCTTACCTTGGGGTGGTCAGTGTTATTATAGAGCAGTAGTGTCTTACCTTGGGGTGGTCAGTGTTATTATAGAGCAGTAGTCTCTTACCTTGGGGTGGTCAGTGTTATTATAGAGCAGTAGTCTCTTACCGTGGGGTGGTAAGTGTTTTTAGAGCAGTAGTATCTTACCTTGGGGTGGGCAGTGTTATTATAGAGCAGTAGTCTCTTACCTTGGGGTGGTCAGTGTTATTATAGAGCAGTAGTCTCTTACCTTGGGGTGGTCAGTGTTATTAGAGCAGTAGTCTCTTACCTTGGGGTGGTCAGTGTTATTATAGATCAGTAGTCTCTTACCTTGGAGTGGTCAGTGTTATTATAGAGCAGTAGTCTCTTACCTTGGGGTGGTCACTGTTATTATAGAGCAGTATTATCTTACCTTGGGGTGGTCACTGTTATTATAGAGCAGTAGTATCTTACCTTGGGGTGGTCAGTGTTTTTAGATCAGTAGTCTCTTACCTTGGGGTGGTCAGTGTTATTATAGAGCACTAGTATCTTACCTTGGGGTGGTCAGTGTTATTATAGAGCAGTAGTATCTTACCTTGGTGTGGTCAGTGTTATTATAGAGCAGTAGTATCTTACCTTGGGGTGGGCAGTGTTATTATAGAGCAATAGTATCTTACCTTGAGGTTGTCAGTGTTATTATAGAGCAGTAGTCTCTTACCTTGGGGTGGTCAGTGTTATTATAGAGCAGTATTATCTTACCTTGGGGTGGTCAGTGTTATTATAGAGCAGTAGTATCTTACCTTGGGGTGGGCAGTGTGTTTAGAGCAGTAGTCTCTTACCTTTGGGTGGGCAGTGTGTTTAGAGCAGTAGTCTCTTACCTTGGGGTGGGCAGTGTTATTATAGATCAGTAGTATCTTACCTTGGGGTGGTCAGTGTTATTATAGAGCAGTAGTATCTTACCTTGGGGTGGTAAGTGTTATTATAGAGCAGTAGTCTCTTACCTTGGGGTGGTCAGTGTTATTATAGAGCAGTAGTCTCTTACCTTGGGGTGGTCAGTGTTATTATAGAGCAGTAGTCTCTTACCGTGGGGTGGTAAGTGTTTTTAGAGCAGTAGTATCTTACCTTGGGGTGGGCAGTGTTATTATAGAGCAGTAGTCTCTTACCTTGGGGTGGTCAGTGTTATTATAGAGCAGTAGTCTCTTACCTTGGGGTGGTCAGTGTTATTAGAGCAGTAGTCTCTTACCTTGGGGTGGTCAGTGTTATTATAGATCAGTAGTCTCTTACCTTGGAGTGGTCAGTGTTATTATAGAGCAGTAGTCTCTTACCTTGGGGTGGTCACTGTTATTATAGAGCAGTATTATCTTACCTTGGGGTGGTCACTGTTATTATAGAGCAGTAGTATCTTACCTTGGGGTGGTCAGTGTTTTTAGAGCAGTAGTCTCTTACCTTGGGGTGGTCAGTGTTAATATAGAGCACTAGTATCTTACCTTGGGGTGGTCAGTGTTATTATAGAGCAGTAGTATCTTACCTTGGTGTGGTCAGTGTTATTATAGAGCAGTAGTATCTTACCTTGGGGTGGGCAGTGTTATTATAGAGCAATAGTATCTTACCTTGAGGTTGTCAGTGTTATTATAGAGCAGTAGTCTCTTACCTTGGGGTGGTCAGTGTTATTATAGAGCAGTATTATCTTACCTTGGGGTGGTCAGTGTTATTATAGAGCAGTAGTATCTTACCTTGGGGTGGGCAGTGTGTTTAGAGCAGTAGTCTCTTACCTTGGTGTGGTCAGTGTTATTATAGAGCAGTAGTATCTTACCTTGGGGTGGGCAGTGTTATTATAGAGCAATAGTATCTTACCTTGAGGTTGTCAGTGTTATTATAGAGCAGTAGTCTCTTACCTTGGGGTGGTCAGTGTTATTATAGAGCAGTATTATCTTACCTTGGGGTGGTCAGTGTTATTATAGAGCAGTAGTATCTTACCTTGGGGTGGGCAGTGTGTTTAGAGCAGTAGTCTCTTACCTTTGGGTGGGCAGTGTGTTTAGAGCAGTAGTCTCTTACCTTGGGGTGGTCAGTGTTATTATAGAGCAGTAGTGTCTTACCTTGGGGTGGTCAGTGTTATTATAGAGCAGTAGTCTCTTACCTTGGGGTGGTCAGTGTTATTATAGAGCAGTAGTCTCTTACCGTGGGGTGGTAAGTGTTTTTAGAGCAGTAGTATCTTACCTTGGGGTGGGCAGTGTTATTATAGAGCAGTAGTCTCTTACCTTGGGGTGGTCAGTGTTATTATAGAGCAGTAGTCTCTTACCTTGGGGTGGTCAGTGTTATTAGAGCAGTAGTCTCTTACCTTGGGGTGGTCAGTGTTATTATAGATCAGTAGTCTCTTACCTTGGAGTGGTCAGTGTTATTATAGAGCAGTAGTCTCTTACCTTGGGGTGGTCACTGTTATTATAGAGCAGTATTATCTTACCTTGGGGTGGTCACTGTTATTATAGAGCAGTAGTATCTTACCTTGGGGTGGTCAGTGTTTTTAGATCAGTAGTCTCTTACCTTGGGGTGGTCAGTGTTATTATAGAGCACTAGTATCTTACCTTGGGGTGGTCAGTGTTATTATAGAGCAGTAGTATCTTACCTTGGTGTGGTCAGTGTTATTATAGAGCAGTAGTATCTTACCTTGGGGTGGGCAGTGTTATTATAGAGCAATAGTATCTTACCTTGAGGTTGTCAGTGTTATTATAGAGCAGTAGTCTCTTACCTTGGGGTGGTCAGTGTTATTATAGAGCAGTATTATCTTACCTTGGGGTGGTCAGTGTTATTATAGAGCAGTAGTATCTTACCTTGGGGTGGGCAGTGTGTTTAGAGCAGTAGTCTCTTACCTTTGGGTGGGCAGTGTGTTTAGAGCAGTAGTCTCTTACCTTGGGGTGGGCAGTGTTATTATAGATCAGTAGTATCTTACCTTGGGGTGGTCAGTGTTATTATAGAGCAGTAGTATCTTACCTTGGGGTGGTAAGTGTTATTATAGAGCAGTAGTCTCTTACCTTGGGGTGGTCAGTGTTATTATAGAGCAGTAGTCTCTTACCTTGGGGTGGTCAGTGTTATTATAGAGCAGTAGTCTCTTACCGTGGGGTGGTAAGTGTTTTTAGAGCAGTAGTATCTTACCTTGGGGTGGGCAGTGTTATTATAGAGCAGTAGTCTCTTACCTTGGGGTGGTCAGTGTTATTATAGAGCAGTAGTCTCTTACCTTGGGGTGGTCAGTGTTATTAGAGCAGTAGTCTCTTACCTTGGGGTGGTCAGTGTTATTATAGATCAGTAGTCTCTTACCTTGGAGTGGTCAGTGTTATTATAGAGCAGTAGTCTCTTACCTTGGGGTGGTCACTGTTATTATAGAGCAGTATTATCTTACCTTGGGGTGGTCACTGTTATTATAGAGCAGTAGTATCTTACCTTGGGGTGGTCAGTGTTTTTAGAGCAGTAGTCTCTTACCTTGGGGTGGTCAGTGTTAATATAGAGCACTAGTATCTTACCTTGGGGTGGTCAGTGTTATTATAGAGCAGTAGTATCTTACCTTGGTGTGGTCAGTGTTATTATAGAGCAGTAGTATCTTACCTTGGGGTGGGCAGTGTTATTATAGAGCAATAGTATCTTACCTTGAGGTTGTCAGTGTTATTATAGAGCAGTAGTCTCTTACCTTGGGGTGGTCAGTGTTATTATAGAGCAGTATTATCTTACCTTGGGGTGGTCAGTGTTATTATAGAGCAGTAGTATCTTACCTTGGGGTGGGCAGTGTGTTTAGAGCAGTAGTCTCTTACCTTGGTGTGGTCAGTGTTATTATAGAGCAGTAGTATCTTACCTTGGGGTGGGCAGTGTTATTATAGAGCAATAGTATCTTACCTTGAGGTTGTCAGTGTTATTATAGAGCAGTAGTCTCTTACCTTGGGGTGGTCAGTGTTATTATAGAGCAGTATTATCTTACCTTGGGGTGGTCAGTGTTATTATAGAGCAGTAGTATCTTACCTTGGGGTGGGCAGTGTGTTTAGAGCAGTAGTCTCTTACCTTTGGGTGGGCAGTGTGTTTAGAGCAGTAGTGTCTTACCTTGGGGTGGGCAGTGGGTGCTGTCCACCCATTTCCAGGTCCCCTCAGTAACCAAGTCAGTCAGATCAATCCAGACATGACTGAATAATTCAATCCCATTGATAAATGCCTGTTGTAGTGACTGAAATCAATATTGTTTATACAGTCTCCACTTCTATTTTCTCTCTCTAACCACTATGTGGCAATATCAGAGAGAGAGAGAGAGAGAGAGAGAGAGAGAGAGAGAGAGAGAGAGAGAGAGAGAGAGAGAGAGAGAGAGAGAGAGAGAGAGAGAGAGAGAGAGAGAGAGAGAGAGAGAGAGAGAGAGAGAGAGAGAGAGAGAGAGAGAGAGAGAGAGAGAGAGAGAGAGAGAGAGAGAGAGAGAGAGAGAGAGAGAGAGAGAGAGAGAGAGAGAGAGAGTTTTTATAAAACCTTTATTTTATACTCAAGTGTTAACATAAATAATGACACACTGCCTTTTCAGAAATGAAACAACAAATGTAATTCCTAAACAAAATAAATACAAATACAAAAGAACATATACATTCAACTTATTTCATCAACAAAAAATAATTTCCCCTCCTCTACAAAACAAAGCGCTCCTTCGTAGGCCCACTTCTCCTCAAACAATGGGAGATCTTTTACAGCTGAGAAGAACTCAAAATCCACTTTTATTCTTGCTTTCACTAATCCTTTAAAAACACATCTTACATCCTGCCCATATCCCGTTTCTATCTTATGTTTCCTACTCAGAAAAATTGACATCTTAGCTTGTCCCAAAATAAAATTTAACAGTTGACATTTTCTTTTCTGTTGCTTACTATATTGAAACCCCAAAATAAAAACAGTGTTATTGAAAATCTCCCCTACAGCTTTAAACAAAGATTCCAGCATTTCCAGTAGAGGTTTTATCCTCTCACACTCCATTAAACAGTGAAAAATGGTTTCTCTTATATTACAAAAAGGACATCCATCTCTAACATCTGAGTTAATAACAGATACAAAAGCATTAACTGCAATGATTCCATGTAAAACCCTCCATTGCATATCACCAGTACCCTTTTGTAACGGTGGTTTGTACAGTGCTCTCCATGCTGGCTTTACCTTGTCATCAATTCCCAATTTTACCCTCCATGGAGTGTCTTTTCTATTTTTCAATTTATCTTTATTCAACACCTTAACACACCCCCTATACAAGTCCTTCCCATTCACCTCATCCAAACCCACCTCCTCCAACCCTCTCAAATCCAGCAATAACGCCTTTCTTTCTGACTCTGGGATATTTGGTGTAATCCCTAGTCTTGGAAATGAGACGTCTTCATCTTGTACCTTCTTCTTGTGGCTATTAAGCATACCCCACTCTTCCGCTGACAGAGCCTTCCTGCAGCTTCCCAGCATTTGTCCGACAATCCTTTCCGACCTCACCCCCAAATGTTCAGCCACCCGTCTTCCATCCATTAAGGCGGGCCCAGCTATGGCCATTAACTGTTTTAAGGTGATGATTTTGCCCTTCACCAGAATCTTGGAGAAATGTGGAACAGCTGCAGTTGTACAATCCAGTCTTGCCCCATACACCAGAGGTTCCTCCAACAGCCAATGCACTGACTCCGCTGAAGTTCGTCTGGACACCTTCATTATGCTCCACACTCTTAGAAGACCTCTGTAAAACGGAGGTACTCCCTCCCTAGAAATCTGGCTACTATCAACCAGAAATAAAGCCTTCTTTAAACCTAATCCTCCAACCCTCTGTAATACAAGACCTGCCACCCCTCTCCACACCACATTTTCCGGTCCATAAAGCAACCTTTGAATAAACTGAAACCGGAAAGCAGCAGCCCTACTAGCAAGATGTACAAGACCTTGTCCCCCCTCCTCTTTTGACAAATACAAAACACTTTGTGGAACCCAGTGATATTTATCCCAAAAGAAATCCACAATAATTGCCTGTATCTTAGCTAGAAGGCCAGATGGTGGTTCTAAAACTGACAACCGATGCCATAGTGCAGAGGCAATCACATTGTTAACTATAATAGTTCTCCCCCTATATGACATACGAGATAGCAACCAACGCCATCTCCTCATCCTCCCTTCCACCATTTCAACCACCCCAATCCAATTTTTTTCCATAATCCCCTCATCTCCTAGGTACACTCCAAGATACTTAAAACCTCCCTTACACCATTCCAGCCCCCCTGGCAAAGCCATGATGCCTCCAGACCATTCTCCAATCTGTATAGCACAACTCTTTTCCCAATTTACCTTTGCAGAGGATATTCCCCTAAAACGATCAACCATTAGACTCAAACTATCCACCTCCGCTTGATTTTTCACTAAAAAAACTACATCATCAGCATAGGCTGAGAGACGAATAGGAGGAATATCCTCTGAAAGGTACACCCCTTCAATGCGACTTCTAATGCTATTTAGTAGTGGCTCTATAGCAATGGCATATAACATCCCTGATAAAGAACATCCCTGCCTAATACCTCTACACACTTTAAAAGGAGCACTCAAACCACCGTTAACTTTCAATACACTTTCAATGTCACCATATATCACCTTTATCATGGCAATAAAACCAGAGCTGAACCCAAACGCCTCAAACGTGTGCCATAAATATTGATGTTCAACTCGGTCAAATGCCTTTTCCTGATCAATTGAAATTAGACCAGCATCCAACCCAATAGCCCTAGAGACGTCCAAAAATCACGAATCAGAGAAATGTTATCCCCTATCTGCCTGCCAGGAACACAGTAGGACTGGTCCGTATGTATGATTTGCCCCATCACCTCCCTCAGCCTGTTGGACAAAGCCTTGGACAGGATCTTATAATCAGTGCACAATAAAGCCACCGGCCTCCAGTTCTTCACCTCCCTAGGGTCACCCTTTTTGGGCAGTAGGGTAAGGACAGCCCTTCTGCAGCTTATTGGTAGTAACCCTCCGGTTAAACTATCATTAACTACTGCTAGCCAATCCTCTCCCAACATAGTCCAAAAAGACTTAAAAAAGTCAACGGGAAGCCCATCAATGCCTGGTGCCCTTCCATTTTCCATGCCTTTTAATGCAGTGTATAACTCCTGCAAAGACAATGGTTGCTCAAGCTCAACCTGAGCTTCTGCAGCCACCTGTGGGAGCCCATCAAGGAACTGCTGTGTCACTGTTTTATCCTCTTTGTACTCACACTTGTAGAGCTCAGCATAGAACTCTACTGCCCTCTTTCTAATTTCAATAGGGCTAGTGAGCTCTTGTCCAACAGCTGATTTGAGACAATGAATAATTTTTCTTTGTCCATTCTTTTTCTCTAAACCAAAGAACAATTTGGATGAGGCATCCATTTCAGAGATTCCCTGAAACTTACTTCTCACCAATGCCCCCTGTGCTCTGATACCCAGCAGGTCTGCCAATGCAACTTTTTTCCTCTTGAGGGCCTGTGTATGGCCTCGATCTCCTGTGGTCTCAACCAACGTCATGAGTTCCACTATTTCAAACTCTAGGGCTTTCATTGATCTGGTGATATCCTTGGTGACATTCCTCGTGTATTGATTACAGAATTGTTGAATCTGGATTTTCCCTATATCCCACCACTGTTGAATGGATACAAAACTGGCCTTTTGAGACCTCCACCTCTCCCAGAAAAAACTAAAACATTTCCTGAAGTGAGCATCACTCAATAAAGTTATATTAAAATGCCAGTATGCACTTTTGGGTTTTACATCGTTAATGAACACCACCTCTGTTATTAAACAATGATCAGAAAATCCCACTGGGGTTATCACACTTGATTTACAGACCTGAGATTGATGCTCAAAACAATAAAACCTATCTAACCTGGCCATAGAGATGTTGTTCTCTCTCACATGCGCCCAGGTGTACTGCCTTATGCCTCCATGTTGACTCCGCCAAATATCACACAGTTCATGTGTTACAATGAGGCGTTTTAAAAAAGTCCTTGAGGCTATATGAGGTTCTTGGTGATTTCTATCTAAATCGCTGACTGTGCAGTTAAAATCCCCAGCAATAAATAAATAATCTTCATTGTTACATTTCTCAATGGTATTTGATAATGTCTCTAAAAAACATACCCTCTCAACTGCCACCACTGGGGCATATACATTTATCAGACACATAGTGATGTTTTCATACCTTGCTCTAACTTTTAATAACCTCCCCTCAACTACCTCTTCAACCTCATATGACAAAGGCAAAAACCCTCTTGAGAACAATATAGCCACACCCCCGCTTTTTGAGTTTTTATGACTACACACCACTGTCCCCCCCCCACTCCTGTTGCCACATAACTTCATTTTCCAAATTACTATGCGTTTCTTGTAGAAAATTTATGTCACTTCCCTTTCCCCTAATTAACTCATACACTATGGCTCTTTTTTTACCATCTCTTGCCCCATTTACGTTTAAAGAAGAAATCTTAAAACTGCTCATGAATGAAAAAAATATACAGAGGAAGATACAGACACCACATCTCTTTACAGAGTTAAAGCTGCAACTGAACTCTTTCATTTTCTTTAGAATTTACATCACTTATCACTCTCGTGACCACTTTCTTGAGTCTAGCAATTTCAGGGCTTGTCAAACCTCCCCCTGTAATTTTTGACATCAGAAACTTTGCTGATTCAATAAACAATTCACTTTCAGGGAAGAAATCAGTTATATTGTAATCCTGCATATATTTCTTCCCTTTTGTCAACTTCAGAAATTGACGTACCTTCTTAATCCCATACCTCCCTTCCACCCCATTTATCTCGCTATTTTGTTGTGACGCGTCAGATGACTCACTCTCACTATCCTCTCCAGAAGAAAACTCCACCATCTCTTCAACCTTTTCATCTTCAACTAATTTATCAATCTCTACCTTCCTCTTAGAATTAGATCCTTCACCACCCCCTACATTCTTCCTCTTACTCCTCGGTACCTTGAAAACAGCTGCTTCCTTTTCCGTTATTTCAATCTCCTCTTTATCTCCAATTTCATTTTCCAGCACCACCTCAGCGACGGCAGTCGCAATCTCACCGACTGTTTCCCCTCCCTCTTTGTTCTGATCTACCACAATTGCCCCCGTATCCACAATGCCTTCCTCTCCTACTTTTCCAACCACATCTGCCCACCTTCTCCCTTCCCCTGCACCCTTAGCATGTTCATCCCTTCGCATTGATGCGTTAGCTGCACCATCACTATAGCTACTACCGGGCTCTGCGCGCTCATTCTCGGGACAACTACGCACCAAATGCCCCTCTCTTCCACAACCAAAACATTTCATTGATTCAGTAGAAGCGTAGAAGACATAATCAAATCCATCAATCTTAAAACTGAACGCTAAATTCAGTTCATCAACGTCCTTTTTTAAGATCATATGCACTTGTCTCCTATGAGACACGACATGTTTCAGCAACGGAGATTTGCATCCAAAAATAACCTTCTTTATTGTAGATACGATTTGACCATGACGAGATAACTCTCGCTCCAACACTTCATCTCTAACAAATGGGGGTACGTTAGACAATATAACTTTCTTTGCCGGATTCATAAGCGGAAATACCGGCGTCTGTGTCTCCCGCAACACAACACCCCTCTCAACCATCTTATCCACCTTTTCAATGGAATCTAAGAATATCACTACTGCGCTATTCATCCTTGAGGCTGATTTGATGCTATCATACCCAATGATAGCACCCACAGCCAAGCTACATTCTTCCACTGAACACCCAGCCGCGGCAGGGATTTTCACTCCATGCCGCCTACTAAGTTTTTCAAACTCCAAACTTCCACGAGTGGCCATTGCAACCAGCCCCACCCGCTGGTTGTGCCCTCGCGAAAAACCAACCTCAACGATCCCACCACCCCTATACGTGCTTAGTGATAGTTAGACAAGATACCCTTAAAACAACTAAACTAATCAATATATATATATATACATACCAAAACCCAATAGAGTGAAAAGAATTCCAGTCGCTCTCACAATCACTCCTGCTTGACGACTTACTCCCAGCATGCACTCCGACGAGAGAGAGAGAGAGAGAGAGAGAGAGAGAGAGAGAGAGAGAGAGAGAGAGAGAGAGAGAGAGAGAGAGAGAGAGAGAGAGAGAGAGAGAGAGAGAGAGAGAGAGAGAGAGAGAGAGAGAGAGAGAGAGAGAGAGAGAGAGAGAGAGAGAGAGAAACTGTCTTGTCTAAAAGATTACGTCCCAAATGGTATCCTATTTCCCTATGAAGTGACTGTATAGAGAATAGGGTGCCATTTGGAACATTTCTCAAGAGTCTCCTTCTTATTGGTGGATAGAGCCTTGAAACCATCATGACACTTACAGCCTTCTTATTGGTGGATAGAGCCTTGAAACATCCAGCTGTTGGACACAGACAGAAAACAGAGAAGTACAGTTAATACTGTAAGTAAAAGTAAGTTAGAATCACAGATATTACAATAAGAGGTCGGACAGACTGAATAGTGGATTCATTGATTGATTGGGGTAATCATTGATTTTCGGTACTGTTAGTTAAGATGGCCAACTACGTCAACAAACAGGTGATTGAATTAAACAAGATTAACAAAGAAAACCGGAACAGAACAATGAGGAGCGTGAAGACTGAGACCCATCGCTCAGGTAAGGACAAATAACTGTATCTTTTTGAGTGTTCTGTCTTCTGGGTGGTTCAGTTTGTACGGAACGTGGAGTTTTCAACATGCTGGGTCACGTACACTAAAATGCATGTGTTTTGTTTCCCTTCAGTACCTGTAACTATTTAAATAACCGTTTTAAAAAACAACAAATTGGACTCCCCACCACTGTTTTTGGTAAACCGCTGAGGGGCTGGAGAAATGTAACCACTCTCAAGTTCATAGACAGAAGAGCTATGTATGCTCAGTGTAAGCTTGTTTACTCTGGAATTGTAAATTATGCAATTGTACAAACTCTGTATTGCCTTAAAGCTACAGTACATTTTTGGGCGACCTGACCAAATTCACATAGAAATGTTATAGATCTTTCGTTCCCATCGAAAGCAAGTCTAAGAAGCGGTAGATCTGTTCTATGTGTGCTATTTCTATGCTTCCCTTTCTGAAGTTGCATATTTGCATCTTTTACTTTCGGTTTTATACAGCAACTTCAAACAGCTGAATATACTATATTTATTTTACACAATGACTGTTACGGCTGTCCTCGCTGACAGAAGGTGGGGACCAAAACGCAGAGTGGTTAGTGTTCATTCTTTTAATGAAAATCAACAAAACACTTCAAAATACAAAAAACAACCAACATGACAAAACCGAAACCGTCCTGTGTGGCAACAAAACCTCCACAGGAACAAACACCCACAAAACACAAGTGAAACCCTGGCTGCCTAAGTATGATTCTCAATCAGGGACAACGATTGACAACTGTCTCTGATTGAGAATCATACCAGGCCGAACACAAAATCCCAACATAGAAAATCAACCATAGACAACCCACCCAACTCACGCCCTGACCAACTAAAATAAATACAAAACAAAGGAAAACAGGTCAGGAACGTGACAGAACCCCCCCCTTAAGGTGCGAACTCCGGGCGCACCAGCACAAAGTCTAGTGGAGGGTCTGGGTGGGCGTCTGTCCACGGTGGCGGCTCTGGCGCTGGTCGTGGTCCCCACCCCACCATAGTCAACCCCCGCTTCCGTGGCCTCCTCCCAATATCCACCCTCCATGTCAATCCCACTATTCCAAAGGGCAGTAACAGACTGAGGGGCAGCACCGGACTGAGGGGCGGATCCTAGCTGGCTGGCTCTGGCGGATCCTGGCTGGCTGGCTCTGGCGGATCCTGGCTGGCTGGCTCTGGCGGATCCTGGCTGGCTGGCTCTGGCGGATCCTGGCTGGCTGGCTCTGGCGGATCCTGGCTGGCGGAAGGCTCTGGCGGATCCTGGCTGGCGGAAGGCTCTGGCGGATCCTGGCTGGCGGAAGGCTCTGGCGGATCCTGGCTGGCGGAAGGCTCTGGCGGATCCTGGCTGGCGGAAGGCTCTGGCGGATCCTGGCTGGCTGGCTCCGGCAGCTCCTGGCTGGCTGGCTCCGGCAGCTCCTGGCTTGCTGGCTCTGGCTGGTCCTGGCTGGACGGCTCTGGCTGGTCCTGGCTGGACGGCTCTGGCTGGTCCTGGCTGGACGGCTCTGGCTGGTCCTGGCTGGACGGCTCTGGCTGGTCCTGGCTGGACGGCTCTGGCTGGTCCTGGCTGGACGGCTCTGGCTGGTCCTGGCTGGACGGCTCTGGCTGGTCCTGGCTGGACGGCTCTGGCTGGTCCTGGCTGGACGGCTCTGGCATGTCCTGGCTGGACGGCTCTGGCTGGTCCTGGCTGGGCGGCACTGGCTGGTCCTGGCTGGACGGCTCTGAAGGCTCGGGACAGACGGGCAGCGCTGGGCAGGCAGACAGTTAAGACCACGCTGGGCAGGCAAGCAGCGCAGGCGGCGTTGGGCAGACGGCCGACTCTGACCTGCTGAGGCGCACAGTAGGCCTGGTGCGTGGTGCCGGAACTGGAGGCACTGGGCTGGAGACACGCACCACAGGGAGAGTGCGTGGAGGAGGAACAGGGCTCTGGAAACGCACTGGAAGCCTGGTGCGTGGTGTCGGCACTGATGGTACTGGGCTGGGGTGGGAAGGTGGCGCCGGATATACCGGACCGTGAAGGAGGACACGCGCTCTTGAGCACCAAGCCTCCCCAACCTTACCAGGTTGAATGGTCCCCGTAGCCCTGCCAGTGCGGCGAGGTGGAATAGCCCGCACTGGGCTATGCAGGCGAACCGGGGGACACCACCTGTAAGGCTGGTGCCATGTACGCCGGCCCGAGGAGACGTACTGGAGGCCAGATATGTTGGGCCGGCTTCATGGCACCCGGCTCGATGCCCAACCTAGCCCTACCAGTGCGGCAAGGTGGAATAGCCCGCACTGGGCTAAGCACGCGTACTGGGGACACCGTGCGCTCCACCGCATAACACGGTGTCTGACCAGTACGACGCCCTCTCACTCCACGGTAAGCCCGGGGAATTGGCTCAGGTATCCAACCCGGCTTCGCCACACTCCCCTTTAGCCCCCCCCCAAGAAATTTTTGGGTGAGCCTCTCGGGCTTCCGTGCTAGCCGCGTACCCTCATACCTCCGGTTCCTCTCTCCGGTTGCCTCTGCTCTCCTCGCTGCCTCCAGCTGTTCCCATGGGAGGCGATCCTTTCCAGCCAGGATCTCCTCCCATGTGTAGCAACCCTTGCCGTTCAAGACGTCTTCCCATGTCCATTCCTCTGTCTGTCTCTGCTGCTGTCGCTGCCCTTCTCCACTCCGCTTGGTCCTCTTGTGGTGGGTGTTTCTGTTACGGCTGTCCTCGCTGACAGAAGGTGGGGACCAAAACGCAGAGTGGTTAGTGTTCATTCTTTTAATGAAAATCAACAAAACACTTCAAAATACAAAAAACAACCAACATGACAAAACCGAAACCGTCCTGTGTGGCAACAAAACCTCCACAGGAACAAACACCCACAAAACACAAGTGAAACCCTGGCTGCCTAAGTATGATTCTCAATCAGGGACAACGATTGACAGCTGTCTCTGATTGAGAATCATACCAGGCCGAACACAAAATCCCAACATAGAAAATCAACCATAGACAACCCACCCAACTCACGCCCTGACCAACTAAAACAAATACAAAACAAAGGAAAACAGGTCAGGAACGTGACAATGACTGCTTGTTTTGTCACAAACATCTATATTGTGTAATTTTGGTAATTTCTTCATACGATAGCATCCTGTTTATCAGATTTGAGATGACCAGACTCTTGAGAAAACGGTCGCTGCCAACCCTAAATTAGGAGGGAGGGTGGTTTGGTTATCGGAATTCTAATGATAATCAGTAGTGATGTAGGATGATGTTTGTAATCATAATGTAGGATGGTGTGTGTGTGTGTGTGTGTGTGTGTGTGTGTGTGTGTGTGTGTGTGTGTGTGTGTGTGTGTGTGTGTGTGTTTCTCTGCAGATAGAAGACTAAGACTCTACAGGATGGCTGCTGTGTGTTTAGGAGTGCTGTGTGTTCTACAAGTCACTCTCAACATCTCCCTGAGACTGGCTTTCTGTGAGTGAGGCCCAAGTGACACCCTACTAGCACAGTACTTTTGACAGTGCACTAGGGTAGGGTGTAGGGAATAGGGTGCCATTCGGGACCCTGTTAAATGTTGAACAATATTCCATTTGGGACCCTATACCCTTTTATAATGCATTACTTTTGCTCAAGGGCACATCGGCAGATTTTTCACATAGTTGGTTCAGGGATTCAAACCAGAAAACTGTTGTATACTGGCCCACCGCTCTTAAAAGCTAAGCTACCAAGCAGGCTCTGCCATGTGGACACATTTATACACCGTGATTCATTGGCGCCTAAATAAATGAGTGCACTATGAGATGTCCTATAAGCCAATGCAGCAGTAGAACTAGAACTTCCATTGTCAACTAAGTGAAAACAGAGTGCCTTCAGAAAGTATTCAGACCACTTGACTTTTTCCAAATTTTGTTACGTTACAGCCTTATTCTAAAATGGATTAAATGTTAAATCTTCAGCAATCTACACACAATACCCTATAATGACAAAGTGAAAACTGGTTTTTAGAAATGTTTGCAAATGTATTACACATTAAAAAAACAGAAATACCTTATTTACTTAAGTATTCAGACCCTTTGCTATGAGACTCAAAATTGAGCTCTGGTGCATCCTGTTTCCATTGATCATCCTTGAGATCTTTCTACAACTTGATTGGAGTCCACCTGTGGTAAATTCAATTGATTGGACATGACTTGGAAAGGCACACAACTGTCTACATAAGGTCCCACAGTTGACAGTGCATGTCAGAGCAAAAACCAAGTCATGTTGTCGAAGGAATTGTCCGTAGAGCTCCGAGACAGGATTGTGTCGAAGCACAGATCTGAGGAAGGGTACAAAAACATTTCTGCAGCAATGAAGATCCCCAAGAACACTGTGGCCTCCATCATTCCTAAATGGAAGAAGTTTGAAACCACCAAGACTCTTCCTGGAGCTGGCCGTCCGGCCAAACTGTACAATCGGTGGAGAAGGGCCTTGGTAAGGGAGGTGACCAAGAACTCAATGGCCACTCTGACAGAGCTCTATAGTACCTCTGTGAAGATGGGAGACCTTCCAGAAGGACAACCATCTCTGCAGCACTCCACCAATCAGGCCTTTATGGTAGAGTGGCCAGACGGATACCACTCCTCAGTAAAAGGCACATGACAGCCCACTTGGAGTTTGAAAAAAGGCACCTAAAGACTGTGAGACCATGAGAAACAAGATTCTCTGGTCTGATGAATGCCCAGCGTCATGTGTGGAGGAAACCTGGCACCATCCCTATGGTGAAGCATGGTGGTGGCAGCATCATGCTGTGGGGATGTTTTTCAGCAGCAGGGACTGGTAGACTAGGCAGGATCGAGGCAAAGATGAACGGCGCAAAGTAGAGAGAGATCATTGATGAAAACCTGCTCCAGAGCGCTCAGGACCTCAGACTGGCCATGACCTGGCAGCATGGGAACTCTAGTCAGGGCAGAATAGTCCATTATACAAATCAAATATGAACCAGTCCCTGGGTGATTAATGACACTTGTTCTACTATTATGAGAACAACTTGGGTTATATTGTAAAATTATGTATATAATAAATAAATACAAATATTGATCTATTATTTTACTGAGGAGTGGCTTCTGTCTGGCCACTCTACCATAAAGGGCTGATTGGTAGAGTGCTGCAGAGATGGTTGTCCTTCTTGGAGGTTCTCCCATCTCCCCAGAGGAACTCTGGAGCTCTGTCAGAGTGACCATCGGGTACTTGGTCACCTCCCTGACCAAGGCTCTTCTCCCCCGATTGCTCAGTTTGGCCGGGCAGGCACTGTCAACTGCGGGACCTTTTGTAGACAGGTGTGTGCTTATCCAAATGAAGTCCAAACAATTGAATTTACCAAAAGGTAAACTCCAATCAAGTTGTAGAAACATCTCAAGGATGATCACTGGAAACAGGATGCACCTGGGCTCAATTTCAAGTTTCATAGCAAAGGGTCTGAAAACTTACGTAAATAAGGTATTTCTGTTTTTTATATGTATACATTTTCACAAATTTCTAAAAGACCTGTTTTGGCTTTGTCATAATGGGGTACTGTGTGTAGGCTGAGGATTTTGTATTTTTTTTATTCATTGTACAATAAGGCTGTAACGTATCAAAATGTGGAAAAAGTCAAGGGGTCTGAATACTTTCCGAATGCACTGTAACCGTGCAGTTTGCCACTCTGATCTATTATAAAAACATTAACGATCTTACTTTAGCTATGTATGAATTCTATGCAGTCAATGTACTGTCATTTCTATTTTCCCATAATGCATAAAGCCCTTATAAAAACATTCATAACTTAAAAGGAAAATAATACAGAAACATTTAAAGGAAATTGAAAGGAAAATTGTATTTCCACTTTCTAGAAAACAAGAAAACAGTACTGAGGACTTTGCTGAAGAATCCTACTGCTATAAACAATAGAAAGAAATCTTGACTTTATTGACAGTGAACAAAGACTACAATTAAACTCCCCATTTTAGACTCACAGCAATAACTATTTTATAACCATTAGTCACTAGCTAGCTAGCATCCCTTCATTATCCACTAGCTATGTAGCTAAGCCCATACCACATTGTTGTCAACACGTTTTCCAACTTGGTCCTAAAACTCATGAAACAATTAGTTAACAATGTTATTTACTATTCTAAGACATACATTGTACTTATGCACGTTACAGTACAAAATGTTACTTTCATGTTTCATGTGGTTGTAAAAATAATGACAACAAAAAATAGCTTTTTGGTCTTAATTTAAGGTTAGGGTTAGGTATTAAGGTTAGCAGTGTGTTTAAGGTTAAGGTTACATTCAAAATCACATTTTAAGAAGAGAAATTGTAGAAATAGCCCGTTTTTTTATGACTTTGTGGCTGTGGTAACTAGTTATAACCATATCCTGTTACTTTCATTTTAGCTGCAGTCAGAGGACAGTGTGATGAGAGATCAGTGTGATATCACTTCCTGGTGGTGACAGCACAGTGTTTTTTTTCTGGCTTTCCTATTTTAAAAGTGCAAACTTAGCTATGATGTCAGTTATGAAATAGTGAACAAAAATATTAACTAGCGAAATGTTTCATTAGTTGTTTTTTTTGTGACAATTTTGTAGAAGCGAGATGTCAACAGGAAGTGACATTTCACTGACCTCTTACTTCTCACATATGCTAAGCTAGCCACAATAGGGATTAGCCACAATAGTGGAATTCAAGGTTTGCCTTCAAAATAAAAGTCCCCCATATAAAGTCATGCAAATGGAAACAAATATTGGTATCATGCCATATTTGGACTGGATAATGCTAAACAAGTTTGGACTGTTGTTATGTAAATTCAACAAAAGACAATAATTAGTTGATTTGACAGAAAAGTACCAATAAGTATAAATCACACCATGGATGTATTACACTTTAGAATTGCATTGGGAGCATAGAAATATGACGGTGCGTCTAGTGATGACAGCTCTTTATTAAAGTACTTTTGTGGTAGTTAAACTGTATAGAATAGGTCTGTATGTAGACCTACTGATAGCTAGCTGTAGTTGTATCTAATAAATAAACTCTTTAAGCTAAGAGGGATCACTGAAAAGTACATTTCCTGAAGAAAATGTGGTGTGCTTGCTTGCTTGTTTTAAAGTATGTATTGTTTTGAAATAAGTTATAGTAGTGGTAGTGTCTGCAGTAGTAATGGTGGTGACTGGTTTTAGCTGAAAAAGTGATTGATTGATCGATTGGTGGTTGATAGGATAGCCTGAACATGTGAACGTTGGTTTGGTGTCTCTAGCTCGAACAGCTCAAGAGTTATTATACTGCTCAAGAGAGCTCAAGAGTTATTAGACTGTATAATTCATGCATATTTAAGTAGCTATCATTTATAGTGCAGACCAGAGCAAGTTAGCTACTCCCAGGACCAGAGCTGGACCAGAGCTAGTGCAGACCAGAGCAGTAGTTGTGGTCAGTAGTTGTGTAGTTGTGGTCAGTAGCTGTGGTTAGTAGTTATGGGCAGTATTGTGTTAAAAAAACTCTTTAAATTTAACTAGGCAAGTCAGTTAAGAACAAATTCTTATTTACAATGATGGCCTACCCCGGCCAAACCTGGACGATGCTGGGCTAATTGTGCGCCACCCTATGGGACTCCCAATCAAGGTCAGATGTGATACAGCCTGGATTCAAACCAGGGACTGTAGTGACGCCTCTTGCATTGAGATGCAGTGTATTAGGCCGCTGCGCCACTCGGGAGGTCAGTAGTTGTGGTCAGTAGTTGTGTAGTTGTGGTCAGTAGCTGTGGTCAGTAGTTGTTTTCAGTGGTTGTGGTCAGTAGTTGTGGTCAGTAGTTGTGTAGTTGTGATCAGTAGCTGTGGTCAGTAGCTGTGGTCAGTAGCTGTGGTCAGTAGCTGTGGTCAGTAGCTGTGGTCAGTTCGTGACATGAGAGGTATTAGGAATATAAAGAGCCTGAAGACAGCAATTAAAAGCAAAATAAAACTAAGGCATGAACCTCCAAGAGCCAATTGTTCAGAATTTGTTCAGTAGGACCTGATGAGGCTGGTAATGCACAGTGTCGTGCAAAGCGCCATGCACTGCAGAACAAAGAGGAGGAATGTTAGAGAGAAGGAGGGAATGATATTTACAAGGAGACAACGAGTACGGACTAAACTAGAGGCACTGGTGTAAAGTACTTAAAACTTCTTGTCAATACGGGGGCGCTGTTTTCACTTTGGAAAAAATCGTGCCCAAATGAAACGGCCTAGTACTCTGTTCTAGATCATACAATATGCATATTATTATTACTGTTGGATAGAAAACAATCTCAAGTTTCTAAAACTGTTTGAATTATATATGTGAGTAAAACAGAACTCATTTGGCAGCAAACTTCCATACAGGAAGTGAAAAATCTGAAAACGAGGCTCTGTTTCAGGGCCTGCCTATTCAACTGGCTTTTATTTATCGATATGTATGCACTTCATACGCCTTCCACTAGATGTCAACAGGCAGTGGAAGGTGGAATGGGGTGTCTAGCTTGATCTGAGGCCGAATAAGAGCTTTTGGAGTGACAGGTCCGGTATTTTCTTTGTCTTCGACGGCGCGGGGGGGAGCTCGACATTGTCTTCTGAAAAGCGTTCGGTATACACGGCGAATATCTCCGGCTCTGATTTTATTTGATACATATGATAAAAACATCATAAAGTAGGTTTTTTCAACCGAGTTTTATCAGTTTATTCAACGTTTATTGGGACTTTTGGAGTTTTCCGTTCTTTGCGCCAAGAGAGGATGGGAATGTTAGCAACCTTGGCTAGCATTGTGGCGCGAATTCGACAGAAGAAATGGACATTCTAAAACAAAACAACGATTTATTCTGGAAATAGGACTCCTTGTACAACAAAAGTAGCAAAAGTAAGGCAACATTTATGATGTTATTTCGTATTTCTGTGTAAAATGTTGACTCCTATTCTCCGCCGTGTTGGTGAGCGCTGTCTCACAATAACGCATGCTGTATGTCGTACTAAAGTTATTTTTAAAAATCTAACACAGCGGTTGCATTAAGAACCAGTGTATCTTTCATTTGCTGTACAACATGTATTTTTTAGTAAAGTTTATGATGAGTTCTTTGGTCAGATTAGGTGAGTGTCCAAAATATCTCCGGACATTCTGGGGAAATGTTGCTACGTATTCACAATGTATAACCAGGATTTGCAGCTCTAAATATGCACATTTTCGAACAAAACATAAATGTATTGTATAACATGATGTTATAAGACTGTCATCTGATGAAGTTGTCCAAAGGTTAGTGATTAATTTTATCTATATTGCTGGTTTTTATGAAAGCTACCTTTGCGGTGAATAAATGCTTTTGTGTGTTTGGCTATTGTGGTAAGCTAATATAATTCTATATTGTGTTTTCGCTGTAAAACACTTAAAAAATCGGAAATATTGGCTGGATTCACAAGATATTTATCTTTCATTTGCTGTACACCATGTATTTTTCATAAATGTCTTATGATGAGTATTTATGTATTTCACGTTGCTCTCTGTAATTATTCTGGCTGCTTTGGTGCTATTTTTGATGGTGGCTGCAATGTAAAACTATGATTTATACCTCAAATATGCACATTTTCGAACAAAACATAAATGTATTGTATAACATGTTATAAGACTGTCATCTGATGAAGTTGTTTCTTGGTTAGTGACAAATTTTTATCTCTATTTTGTCGGTTTTGTGAAAGCTACCTATGCGGTGGAAACATGGTGAAAATATGCGGTTGTGTGTTTGGCTATTGTGGTTAGCTAATAGAAATACATATTGTGTTTTCGCTGTAAAACATTTTAAAAATCGGAAATGATGGCTGGATTCACAATATGTTTATCTTTCATTTGCTGTACAGCATGTATTTTTCATAAATGTCTTATGATGAGTATTTATGTATTTCACGTTGCTCTCTGTAATTATTCTGTCTGCTTTGGTGCTATTTTTGATGGTGGCTGCAATGCAAAACTATGATTTATACCTCCAATATGCAAATTTTCGAACAAAAGATAAATGTATTGTATAACATGTTATAAGACTGTCATCTGATGAAGTTGTTTCTTGGTTAGTGACTAATTTTATCTCTATTTTGTTGGTTTTGTGAAAGCTACCTATGCGGTGGAAACATGGTGAAAATATGCGGTTGTGTGTTTGGCTATTGTGGTTAGCTAATAGAAATACATATTGTGTTTTCACTATAAAACATTTAAAAAATCGGAAATGATGGCTGGATTCACAAGATGTTTATCTTTCATTTGCTGTATTGGACTTGTGATTTCATGAAAATTATATTATATGATATCCCTGTCCCGTTAGGCTAGGATATGCTAGTCAGCTTTTCTGATGAGGAGGATCTCGGATCCGGGAGGGTGATGAAGTAGAGTTAAGTAAAAATACTTTAGTGTTCTACTTAAGTCGTTTTTTGGGTTATCTGTACTTCACTGTTTATATTTTTAACAACAAACTTTTTCTTCACTGCATTCCTAAAGAAATTAATGTACTCGTTACATTTTGAATGCTGAGCAGTTCAGGAAAATGGTCCAATTTACACACTTATCAAGAGAACTTCCATCCCTGGTCATCCCTACTGACTCTGATCTGGCAGACTCACTAAACACAAATACGTTGTTTGTAAATGATGTCTGAGTGTTAGAGTGTGCCCCTGGCTATCCACAAATAAATAAAATAAATAAAAATAGTGCAGTCATGTTTGCTTAATATAAGGAATTTGAAATGATTTATACTTTTACTTTTGATACTTAAAACTTGTTATGGCTGCAGGGCGGTGCCGGTACACTTATGACAACAGCCCGTCTAAGTGCATGGCGCGAAATTCAAAATATATTTTTTAGAAATATTTAACTTTCACACATTAACCTGTTTGGCGTGCAAGCCCGACGTCGGTACACTTATGACAACAGCCAGCTCAAAGTGCAGGGCGCGAAATTCAAAAGATATTTTTTAAAAATATTTAACTTTCACACATTAACAAGTCCAATACAGCATATGAAAGGTACACATCTTGTGAATCAAGCCAACATGTCCGATTTTTAAAATGTTTTACAGGGAAGACAAAATATGTAAATCTATTAGCTAACCACGTTAGCAAAAGACCCCACTTTTTTACTCCAACAGTTTTTTACTCCATCAGTAGCTATCACAAATTCGACCAAATAAAGATATAAATAGCCACTAACCAAGAAACAACTTCATCAGATGACAGTCTGATAACATATTTATTGTATAGCATATGTTTTGTTCGAAATATTTGCATATTTCAGGTATAAATCATAGTTTACATTTCAGCTACAATCAGAAATTGCACCGAAAGCAGCCATAATATTTACAGACACCAACGTCAAATACCTAATTACTCATCATAAAACATTTCTGAAAAATACATAGTGTACAGCAATTGAAAGACAGGCATCTTGTGATTCCAGACAATATTTCCGATTTATCAAGTGTTTTACAGCGAAAACACAATATAGCGTTATATTAGCGTAGCCACAATAGCCAAAAACACAAGCAATTTCCCAGTAGCAAAAGTAAGCGATCGTAACAAACAGGCAAAAGATATATAATTTTTGACTAACCTTGATTTTCTTCCTCAGATGACAGTCCTATAACATCAGGTTATACATACACTTATGTTTTGTTCAAAAATGTGCATATTTAGAGCTGAAATCAGTGGTTACCCATTATGCTAACGTAGCTACTATTTCCCACAACGTTCGGATATTTTACTGACACTTTTTCTGACACACATATTCTGACCAAATAGCTATTCATAAACATAACTAAAACATACATGTTGTATAGGAAATGATAGATCCATTAGTTATTAATGAAATCACAGTGTTAGAATTCTAAAAATAACTTCATTACGTTATGCAGCTTCGGTATAGCTTAGAGTAGCCAAAACGTTGGCTGCCCACGACTAGTACACAGTTCGACAGATATATGAAATAGCATCATAAAATGTTTCTTACTTTTGCTGATCTTTCATCAGAATGTTGGACAAGGTGTCCTTTGTCCAGAACAGTCGGTGTTTGGATTTAGAACCTTCATTTTCCCTCTCGATTTAGGAAGCGCACTTGCCAAGTGGCACAAAGTTCTCCAACGTCAACAAAGTCAGAGAACGGAACACGGCAAAACTCCCGAAAATTTTTCACTAATCTGATGAAACTATATTGAAAAAACATACTTTACGATGATATGGTCACATGTATCAAATAAAATCTATCCCGGAGATGTTAGTCGTTCATAACGACAGCTAAACAGAAGGCAAATCCATGTCCTCTTTCGCGCGCTCCAGAAACAGGATATGGACGGTCACGTCAAACAAAGAGCTTTTATTCCACCTCAGACCAAGATAAACACGAAATTCTTTCTCTCACCGCCTCTTGACAACCAGGGGAAGGTGTATGAAGTATACGTAGACTCTTACGTATCATGCCCATGTATAGGCAGGAAGTTGAACAGAGCATCGATTTCTGACATTCCACTTCCTGGTCAGGAAGTGTGCTGCAGAATGACTTCTGTTTCACTCAGAGAAATAATTAAAACGGTTTTAGAAACTAGAGAGTGTTTTCTATCCAATAGTAATAATAATATGCATATTGTACGAGCAAGAATTGAGTACGAGGCCGTTTGAAATGGGCACAATTTAACTGGCTACTCAATACTGCCCCTTGCAGCCATAAGAAGTTAACAAGTCCAATACAGCAAATGAAAGATACACATCTTGTGAATCCAGCCAACATGTCCGATTTGTAAAATGTTTTACAGCGAAAACACAACGTATGCTCGAATTTTAGCTCACCACCAAATACAAAAAACGACAGACATTTTTCACAGCACAGGTAGCATGCACAAAACCAACCAAACTAACCAAGAACCAACCAAATTAACCAAGAAACAACTTCATCAGATGACAGTCTTATAACATGTTATTCAATAAATCTATGTTTTGTTCGAAAAATGTGCATATTTCAGGTATAAATCATAGTTTACATTGCAGCTACAATCAGAAATTGCACCGAAGCAGCCAGAATAATTACAGAGACCAACGTGAAATACCTAAATACTCATCATAAAACATTTCTGAAAAATACATGGTGTACAGCAAATTAAAGACAAACATCTTGTGAATCCAGCCAATATTTCCGATTTCTTAAGTGTTTTACAGCGAAAACACAATATAGCATTATATTAGCTTACCACAATAGCCAGAAACACAAGCCATTTCCCAGCAGCAAAAGTTAGCGATCGTAACAAACCAGCAAAAGATATATAATTTTTGACTAACCTTGATAAGCTTCATCAGATGACAGTCCTATAACATCAGGTTATACATACACTTATGTTTTGTTCGAAAATGTGCATATTTAGAGCTGAAATCAGTGGTTATACATTGTGCTAACGTAGCATCTTTTTCCCAGAATCTCCGTATATGTTTCTGAAACTCAGCTATTCTGACCAAATAACTATTCATAAACGTTACTAAAAAATACATGTTGTATAGGAAATGATAGATACACTAGTTCTTAATGCAATCGCCGTGTTAGAATTCTAAAAATAACTTCATTACGACATCCAGCTTACGTTATAGCGACAGAGTCCCCAAAATCTGGGCGCAAACTATTAGTAGACATGTTCCGACAGATATATGAAATAACATCATAAAATGGGTCCTACTTTTGATGATCTTCCATCAGAATGTTGTACAAGGGGTCCTTTGTCGGGAACAATCGTTGTTTGGTTTTAGAATGGCATTTTCCCCTCTTGAATTAGCAAGCACACTTGCCAAGTGGCGCGAAGCTCTCCATCATCAACAAACTCAGAGAACGGAACACGCCAAAACTCCCGAAAAAATTTAAATAATCTGATTAAACTATATTGAAAAAACATACTTTACGATGATATTGTCACATTTATCAAATAAAATCAAAGCCGGAGATATTAGCCGTCTATAACGACAGCTTTTCAGAAGGCAATCCCAGGTTCCTCCTCGCGTCTTCCTGAAAACAGGAAATTGGTGTCACGTCATGCCAAGAGCTTTTATTCGACCTCAGATCAAGTTATACACTCCATTTCTTCTCTCACTGCCTGTTGACATCTAGTGGAAGGCGTATGAAGTGCATGTATACTAATAAATATCAAGCAAATTTATAGGCAGGCCCTAGAACAGAGCATCGATTTCAGATTTTCCACTTCCTGTCAGGAAGTTTGCTGCAAAATGAGTTCTGTTTTACTCACAGATATAATTCAAACGGTTTTAGAAACTAGAGAGTGTTTTCTATCAATAGTAATAATAATATGCATATTGTACGAGCAAGAATTGAGTACGAGGCCGTTTGAAATGGGCACCTTTTATCCAGGCTACTCAATACTGCCCCTGCAGCCATAAGAAGTTAAGTATATTTTAGCAATTACACTTACTTTTGATACTTAATATATTTTAGAAATTACATTTACTTTGATACTTAAGTAACAATTATTATTTATTATTTATTATTTTGCGTGTGTAAATCTTGGTGGGGCAAACTCCCCCAAATTTTACACAACACAAAGCAATACATGATTTGCACTATAACATTGGCAAACGGCGCCCACAAACTGCTAGGGCCTACATAAAGCTATCCCAACAGCAGAGTCCCAACACCTTAACACTGCTACACCTGGCTGTCAGCGGAGCCTTGTCTGGCAGCAAGTTCATCCAGCCTCATTTACTGCCTTTTTAAAATAATTAGCTGATATGGCTAACTTGCTTAAACAAATATGGTTTCTACTGACAATTGAGATGTACGATGTAAGGGAACGATGAGCGGATAAGCGGCAATCCGTAATTTCGATTAAGACAATCATGAGCGAGCTAAGATGGACGTAGTCAATTTAACTATTTGTTCAGCACTTTGAAATGTACAGCGACATAATTCAGAACATGGGCCGTTCTTACAGTGTTCTGCCTGTACACCAAGTCAGAACCGTAGGATAAATGAAGTGGGCATATAAGCAGACAATGAAAGCTCTTACAATATTCGATGATGACATTTCTCTAAAACTGGCTATAGGCTACATGTGCACCACCAAGTCAGAACAGTAGGCTAAGTTTTGAAATGGAAAGGTACCAAATTATTAGGATGAGGCACATAGGCTAATAACAGCTTACTACACAACATACACTTAGTATTACTTTCTTAACTACAGTCTACATATCTCCCTGGCATATTACATATTCATGTGCTCCTTCTCTGGTTCAGGCTGTTGAAGAGCTCAAAACTGCTTTTCGGTCACTGCAGGCCTCCCTATATGGTCTCAAACTGGTCTTGAATGCACAAAAAACTAAATTCATGACCTTTACCAGAGCTAGAACTCTGCCAGTGAACGTTAGCATTGTCACATCTGGTGGCTTATCCACTGAAAAAGTGTCATCGTACAAATACCTAGGTACTTGGTTGGATGACAAGTTGTCGTTTAAAGTTCATGTGGATATACTTGTGACAAAGATTAAATTGAAATTGGGGTTTTATTTTTGTAGTAATACTTGCTTCCCGCTTATGGCTAGAAAGAAGCTTGTTCAGGTGACTTTTCTCTCTGTAATTGATTATGGTGACTTGTTGTATATGCATGCAACCTCCTCCATCTTACAGAGACTGGACTCTGTTTATCATGCATCCTCCTCTGTCTTACAGAGACTGGACTCTGTTTATCATGCATCCACGCGCTTTATTACAAATGCCAAGTCACTCACCCACCATTGCACCTTCTACCAAATGGTAGGTTGGACCTCACTTTATATGCGCAGAAAGCTACATTTGTATGTGTTCATCTACAAAGCCCTTTTGGGTAAACTCCCTCTTTACCTCTGTAGTCTGGTCCTCCTTCACCACCAGCAGTTACCATACCCGTGCTGCTGGTGGTTGCTACTTAAAGTCCCCAGGACATTCACAGTATTAGGCAAGACTGCCTTCTCTTCTTGTGCACCAGACGCATGGAATAATCTACAATCCATGCTTCATCTAGATATGTTAGTGCCACTGAATGAATTTAAAAAATGATGGGAGACTGTTTCAGAGGAGTGTAATGCTTTTTTTTTAGGCTGGATCATGTTGTTGTATTGTATTGCTGTATGTTTTAATTATGTAATGTATTGGTTGTTGCTGCCTTCTTGGCCAGGTCTCCCTTGAAAAAGGGACTCTGGGTCTCATTATGCTTTTCCTGGTTAAATAAAGGTTAAACTAAAATAATTTATGCAGCAGCATACAAGACATTTTTGGATTCACCTTGTTTTGCTGTGCTCACCTGAACAGAAAGGTGGCTTGGCGGTCCTTCTTGTGGGCAAATTTTGTCATGAAACTTTGTCGACAAAGTCTGTCATTCTCTGGATTTATGGTGCTTTCAAGACAACTGGGAACATGGAAAAAACAAGGTTGAATCATGACGTCAGTGATCTTCAGGTCGGAGCTCCAGAAAGAGGCTCGAGTTCCTGACTTAAAATTCCGAGTTGGATGACTGTTCAAAATGTATTTTTCCAGTCGGAGCTCGTTTTTTTCAGAGTTCCAATTTGTCTTGAACTCACTGAAGTCTGATTTTCCCAGTTCTGAGTTTCCAGTTGTTTTGAACGCGGCAGAAGTCATGCTGAATGGACAGCATAGACAATGTATTCAAACTTTTCTGGCCCACCTGCCCTGAATTATGAGTTGCCGCTGAACACAGGTAGTCTAGACTCTAACTAACCACCATATAACCAACTAAAATATCCACACAATCCACTAGCCAGCCAGCCATATATCAAGAGTTCGAAGATTATGAATATGGTCCTGCTTTAAATGACGGCAAGCTTATAAAGCCTTCATAAAGCCTTTATAAACACTACATACATTTACATTTTACATTTAAGTCATTTAGCAGACGCTCTTATCCAGAGCGACTTACAAATTGGTGCATTCACCTTATGATATCCAGTGGAATAACCACTTTACAATAGTGCGTCTAAATCTACATGTCTCACAAATGACCTATAACCATATGTCATGCTCTATAAAAGGTTCATAAATGTGGCATAACCTGTGTGACATAACCACCAATGTCAAAAGTGACCTAAACCACTACAACAAATATGACACAAACTCGTGCTTTATAAAGGGTGGCATAAGCATTGCTTATTAAAGGCTTTATAAATCATATTACATTGTGGCTTCACAAAGCATGTAAATTGTATATATTATATTACTCTAAAACATTTCTAGGATGGTCCAACCTCTTTCCCTCTTGGGTGCATAGTCAATATTGGACATGACCTCATCTTCCCCCAAAATGCTCTGCTGCAGGATGACACACACTCTGAACTGCACAGCCAAAAAAATGTATTTAACAGAAAAACAACAAAAAAGTGATTTCTTGTGTTCACAATAATGCTTAAACTGGGAATGACTTTTGAGTTCTGGGATAAATCCAAGAAACGTAGATTTTTGACTGTTAGTTTTTAGCTGTTAGTGATATGTATTAATACATTTGTGTTCACATCATAAAGCGTGTGTGTGTGTTTGTGTGTGTGTGTGTGTGTGTGTGTGTGTGTGTGTCTGTGTGTGTGTGTGTGTGTGTGTGTGTGTGTGTGTGTGTGTGTGTGTGTGTATGTGTGTGTGTCAGAACCAAGATGATTTGGAGTAGTCCTACCTGAGACTACGGCATCAGGTATTCATCTTCTGTTCTCTGACTGGGCCCAGCACTGCGTGGTACGGCTTGTTATATTGTTTACATTTACATTTACATTTAAGTCATTTAGCAGACGCTCTTATCCAGAGCGACTTACAAATTGGTGCATTCACCTTATGATATCCAGTGGAACAGCCACTTTACAATAGTGCATCTAAATCTTTTAAGGGGGGGGGGGGGGGGTTAGAAGGATTACTTTATCCTATCCTAGGTATTCCTTAAAGAGGTGGGGTTTCAGGTGTCTCCGGAAGGTGGTGATTGACTCCGCTGTCCTGGCGTCGTGAGGGAGTTTGTTCCACCATTGGGGTGCCAGAGCAGCGAACAGTTTTGACTGGGCTGAGCGGGAACTGTACTTCCTCAGAGGTAGGGAGGCGAGCAGGCCAGAGGTGGATGAACGCAGTGCCCTTGTTTGGGTGTAGGGCCTGATCAGAGCCTGAAGGTACGGAGGTGCCGTTCCCCTCACAGCTCCGTAAGCAAGCACCATGGTCTTGTAGCGGATGCGAGCTTCAACTGGAAGCCAGTGGAGAGAGCGGAGGAGCGGGGTGACGTGAGAGAACTTGGGAAGGTTGAACACCAGACGGGCTGCAGCGTTCTGGATGAGTTGTAGGGGTTTAATGGCACAGGCAGGGAGCCCAGCCAACAGCGAGTTGCAGTAATCCAGACGGGAGATGACAAGTGCCTGGATTAGGACCTGCGCCGCTTCCTGTGTGAGGCAGGGTCGTACTCTGCGGATGTTGTAGAGCATGAACCTACAGGAACGGGCCACCGCCTTGATGTTAGTTGAGAACGACAGGGTGTTGTCCAGGATCACGCCAAGGTTCTTAGCGCTCTGGGAGGAGGACACAATGGAGTTGTCAACCGTGATGGCGAGATCATGGAACGGGCAGTCCTTCCCCAGGAGGAAGAGCAGCTCCGTCTTGCCGAGGTTCAGCTTGAGGTGGTGATCCGTCATCCACACTGATATGTCTGCCAGACATGCAGAGATGCGATTCGCCACCTGGTTATCAGAAGGGGGAAAGGAGAAGATTAATTGTGTGTCGTCTGCATAGCAATGATAGGAGAGACCATGTGAGGTTATGACAGAGCCAAGTGACTTGGTGTATAGCGAGAATAGGAGAGGGCCTAGAACAGAGCCCTGGGGGACACCAGTGGTGAGAGCACGTGGTGAGGAGACAGATTCTCGCCACGCCACCTGGTAGGAGCGACCTGTCAGGTAGGACGCAATCCAAGCGTGGGCCGCGCCGGAGATGCCCAACTCGGAGAGGGTGGAGAGGAGGATCTGATGGTTCACAGTATAAAGGCAGCCGATAGGTCTAGAAGGATGAGAGCAGAGGAGAGAGAGTTAGCTTTAGCAGTGCGGAGCGCCTCCGTGACACAGAGAAGAGCAGTCTCAGTTGAATGACTAGTCTTGAAACCTGACTGATTTGGATCAAGAAGGTCATTCTGAGAGAGATAGCAGGAGAGCTGGCCAAGGACGGCACGTTCAAGAGTTTTGGAGAGAAAAGAAAGAAGGGATACTGGTCTGTAGTTGTTGACATCGGAGGGATCGAGTGTAGGTTTTTTCAGAAGGGGTGCAACTCTCGCTCTCTTGAAGACGGAAGGGACGTAGCCAGTGGTCAAGGATGAGTTGATGAGCGAGGTGAGGTAAGGGAGAAGGTCTCCGGAAATGGTCTGGAGAAGAGAGGAGGGGATAGGGTCAAGCGGGCAGGTTGTTGGGCGGCCGGCCGTCACAAGACGCGAGATTTCATCTGGGGAGAGAGGGGAGAAAGAGGTCAAAGCACAGGGTAGGGCAGTGTGAGCAGAACCAGCGGTGTCGTTTGACTTAGCAAACGAGGATCGGATGTCGTCAACCTTCTTTTCAAAATGGTTGACGAAGTCCTCCGCAGAGAGGGAGGAGTGGGGGGGAGGGGGAGGAGGATTCAGGAGGGAGGAGAAGGTGGCAAAGAGCTTCCTAGGGTTAGAGGCAGATGCTTGGAATTTAGAGTGGTAGAAAGTGGCTTTAGCAGCAGAGACAGAAGAGGAAAATGTAGAGAGGAGGGAGTGAAAGGATGCCAGGTCCGCAGGGAGGCGAGTTCTCCTCCATTTCCGCTCGGCTGCCCGGAGCCCTGTTCTGTGAGCTCGCAATGAGTCGTCGAGCCACGGGGCAGGAGGGGAGGACCGAGCCGGCCTGGAGGATAGGGGACATAGAGAGTCAAAGGATGCAGAAAGGGAGGAGAGGAGGGTTGAGGAGGCAGAATCAGGAGATAGGTTGGAGAAGGTTTGAGCAGAGGGAAGAGATGATAGGATGGAAGAGGAGAGAGTAGCGGGGGAGAGAGAGCGAAGGTTTGGACGGCGCGATACCATCCGAGTAGGGGCAGAGTGGGAAGTGTTGGATGAGAGCGAGAGGGAAAAGGATACAAGGTAGTGGTCGGAGACTTGGAGGGGAGTTGCAATGAGATTAGTGGAAGAACAGCATCTAGTAAAGATGAGGTCAAGCGTATTGCCTGCCTTGTGAGTAGGGGGGGAAGGTGAGAGGGTGAGGTCAAAAGAGGAGAGGAGTGGAAAGAGGGAGGCAGAGAGGAATGAGTCAAAGGTAGACGTGGGGAGGTTAAAGTCACCCAGAACTGTGAGAGGTGAGCCATCCTCAGGGAAGGAACTTATCAAGGCGTCAAGCTCATTGATGAACTCTCCAAGGGAACCTGGAGGGCGATAAATGATAAGGATGTTAAGCTTGAAAGGGCTGGTAACTGTGACAGCATGGAATTCAAAGGAGGCGATAGACAGATGGGTCAGGGGAGAAAGAGAGAATGTCCACTTGGGAGAGATGAGGATCCCAGTGCCACCACCCCGCTGACCAGAAGCTCTCGGGGTGTGCGAGAACACGTGGGCAGACGAGGAGAGAGCAGTAGGAGTAGCAGTGTTATCTGTGGTAATCCATGTTTCCGTCAGTGCCAAGAAGTCGAGGGACTGGAGGGAAGCATAGGCTGAGATGAACTCTGCCTTGTTGGCCGCAGATCGGCAGTTCCAGAGGCTGCCGGAGACCTGGAACTCCACGTGGGTCGTGCGCGCTGGGACCACCAGGTTAGGGTGGCAGCGGCCACGCGGTGTGAAGCGTTTGTATGGTCTGTGCAGAGAGGAGAGAACAGGGATAGACAGACACATAGTTGACAGGCTACAGAAGAGGCTACGCTAATGCAAAGGAGATTGGAATGACAAGTGGACTACACGTCTCGAATGTTCAGAAAGTTAAGCTTACGTAGCAAAAATCTTATTGACTAAAATGATTAAAATGATGCAGTACTGCTGACTGGTGAAGTAGGCTAGCTAGCAGTGGCTGCGTTGTTGACTATGTTTGAAAGTGTTGCTGGCTAGGTAGCCTCGATAACTGGCTAGGTAACCTCGATAACTGGCTAGATAATTACTCTAAACTACACAATTATCTTAGATACAAGGACAGCAAAGACAACTATGTAGCTAGCTAACACTACACTAATCAAATCGTTCCGTTGTACTGTTTCGGTAGAAGTTGGCTAGCTGGCTAGCTAGCAGTGTTGACAACGTTAGGACGGCGAAAATAGCTGGCTAGCTGACTTTGTTTAAAAGTGGAGCTGGCTAGGTAACCTCGATAACTGGCTAGATAATTACTCTAAACTACACAATTATCTTAGATACAAAGACAGCGAAGACAACTATGTAGCTAGCTAACACTACACTAATCAAATCGTTCCGTTGTACTGTTTCGGTAGAAGTTGGCTAGCTGGCTAGCTAGCAGTGTTGACGGCGAAAATAGCTGGCTAGCTGACTTTGTTTGAAAGTGGAACTGGCTAGGTAACCTCGATAACTGGCTAGATGATTACTCTAAACTACACAGTTATCTTAGATGCAAAGACAACTATGTAGCTAGCTAACACTAAACTAATCAAATCGTTCCGTTGTAATGATTCGGTAGAAGTTGGCTAGCTGGCTAGCTGGCTAGCTAGCAGTGTTGACAACGTTAGAAGATTCGATAATTCGATAATAATCTAAACTACACAATTATCTTTGATACAAAGACGGCTATGTAGCTAGCTAAGAAAAAAGTGCTAAGATCAAACAAATCAAACCGTTGTACTGTAATGAAATGAAATTAAATGTAATACTACCTGTGGAGCGAAGCGAAATGCGACCACTCGCTCCAACCCGAATGTCTCCAACCCGAATGTCAGGCATGCCGAATGTCAGGCATGCCAAATAGACAGACATGCCTATAATTTCCCCCATAGGAAAAAATGGGAAGACCGCAGAGATCCAATATTATTTTTGTTGTTTACATTTGAACTATAAAACAACGTGAGCAGGTCTCATTGCCAACAATAGCGAAGCAGGCATTGTGACGTTGAACAATAAGCTGGGAATAGAACATTCGGAAGGCGAGTTGGTGCCACGGTGCTCAGTAGAACTAAATTAGAGCTGGTGCTGAATAGAACTAATAGGAGCTGGCAGGGTGAAAAATGCACTAAAATAATGCCTGTTTTTTCGCGATTACTTCAAAACGATGGCAAGCAGCTGGGAAATATGGTCATATTATGAAACTGGGCTCCACGGCGGATGCAATGAACTAGTTATCAGAAAAGAACGTTGTTAAAAATTTCATGTGTCCAGCCTACTATCTACACAGATTTCAGAGCACTCTCGTCTGAGTGTACCAGAGCGCAGAATAATTACTTTACGAGCGCTCAACACCCATTGAATATGGACGGTGTCAGTAAACCTCGGAAAACTGCAGTTGAAAGGCCAGAGAGCTCAAACCAACCTTACTCCTCGGCCCGAAGGTCCAGTGTGCGCTACGAGAGCGAAACGGTCTGAATTTACAAACTGACAATTTTTCTCTGAATGGAAACACCATAACCATAATATTAATCAAATGAATCAAGACAAATTTCTTAAAATCAATCCCATATACTGTGTTATTACAAAAAAGGTTTTAAATTCTCTGTTAATGCCAATACGGAATACAATCAAATGCTTCTCAAAATGCCCTCTGGTGGTCAAACTAGCAACAACTTGCAGTAACGGAAGAAATGGCTGAGAATTAAATGACTTGCCACAGAATGCTGCAGCAGCACGCAGGGTGTGCAGCAGTATGACGCAACTTTTAAAGGAGGAACCACTGTACACACACCCTCTGCTCCACTACCTCCTAAATGAGATGCCAACCCGTCATAGACACTAACTACTAGTGACACCCAGCTCATCTGAGCTTCAAGCAGAGAAACAGACGGATGGAGGGAGAGATAGAGAGGAGAGATAGATGGAGGGAGAGATAGAGGAAGGGAGGCCGGTAGCTCAGGGGAAAATTTGATTATTCCTGGAGAAGATAATATGGGTTGACGCGCTGGATAAACTTAATGTAAAGGCATGATTAACCAGTTCAGTGAATGTGAGTTGGATCCTGAGGCATATGGCCTGCAAGGAAGACCAACATGTGCAATGACACATTTTTTGCTCAAGGAAATCTCTCTGTTTTGTTAGGAAAAGTGGACTTCAGAAATGTCAGTCACCAAAACCAAGACAACACACTATGGAATATCTATAAAGGAGAACTGAAAAGTAACATAGAATGGACCAGCAGACCAACATGTTGTAGTATTCCGATGGGGAAAATCCTAATGGAATTTAGGATGAAAAGGACTGGAGCGTTTACGTGTCTACCTTGTCTTCTCATCTCCCGCTCCGTTTGCCTGGGTTACAGAACTGTTTCCTGGGTGACTCGGACCAGGGTTATTCCCAATGGGATACGGGATGGTTAGTAGAGAGGGAGAGATGGAGAGAGAGAGAGAGAGAGAGAGAGAGAGAGAGAGGGGCAGAGAGAGAAACAGAGGGAGAGAAAGAGAGAGACAGAGAGGAAGGGAGGAAGGGAGAGGGGGGAGGGAGAAAGCCTGCTTAATACTAGAGAGAGAAGGGACAGATCGCCCTTTGCAAAGTTGGTGGGAAAATAATGATGCACTGATGAAGGAGAGAAAGACGAAAATAAATGAGGGATGAAGAGAGGGAAAGAAGGACATGGTGAGGCACAGACTCCAACACATTGTTTCCCTTGTAGAAAAAGTAGAAGAAGGAATGGAAGCGCTACTAAGGTACACAATAGTAAATGTTGGTAGACAGAAGGTACTCTTTGGTAAAATGGGTGAATTGGTCATCAAAAAGAAGGGAGGACCAAGGCACTCTTCATATAATATATTAAAATGTATTTGTATGGCATGTTCAATAGAAACAAAGTTTTAAAAATCTGACGCGTTTCGGCTGCATGGCCTTCGTCAGGGAGTACAAAGAAATCATACAATGTACTCTTTTGAACAGCTTTCCCAATTAGCCCTAATTTGGGAACGTTTTTGGATTTACAAACTACAGGCCACTAAATACCCTGGTTTAAATGAAGATATGGATTTACAAACTACAGGCCACTAAATACCCTGGTTTAAATGAAGATATGGATTTACAAACTACAGGCCACTAAATACCCTGGTTTAAATGAATATATGGATTTACAAACTACAGGCCACTAAATACCCTGGTTTAAATGAAGATATAGATTTACAAACTACAGGCCACTAAGTACCCTGGTTTAAATGAAGATATGGATTTACAAACTACAGGCCACTAAATACCCTGGTTTAAATGAAGATATGGATTTACAAACTACAGGCCACTAAATACCCTGGTTTAAATGAAGATATAGATTTACAAACTACAGGCCACTAAGTACCCTGGTTTAAATGAAGATATGGATTTACAAACTACAGGCCACTAAATACCCTGGTTTAAATGAAGATATAGATTTACAAACTACAGGCCACTAAGTACCCTGGTTTAAATGAAGATATAGATTTACAAACTACAGGCCACTAAATACCCTGGTTTAAATGAAGATATGGATTTCTCACCCTTCCTGTAGGGTTGTGTTGGGTCCATTTGCTGTAATCTAGTGGACTTTTTGCTTAATTGCCCTCAGCTATGTTTAGACTGTTGTTGTTCATGTTTTGCTGTGTTCTAGTGTAGTATGGAATATATTGCTTTCTTATTCTTGACACTTCTCCCAGTCATATTTAAGGTTAGAACTACCTTTCTAAGTGTTCTGATACTTCTAGCTTGGAGTTGTATTTTTATGATAAGATAGCTACAGTATTTCACTTTTTAATGTGTATAGTATTGCTTACTTGGTGTGTCCAATCAATTTTGTAACCACTCCCTCTTCAAATTAGGGCTAATTGTAAAAGCTGTTCAAAAGAGGACATTGTATTATTTCTTTGTACTCCCTGACGAAGGCCATGCAGCCGAAACGCATTGGATTTTTAAAACTTTGTTTCCATTGAACATGCCATACAAATAAAAGCATTTTAATTAATTATATGAAGAGTGCCTTGGTCCTCCTTTCTTTTTGATGACATTGTTTCCCTTTTTCCTTTTCAGATACCTTGTTACAGATGGAGATAGAGGCGGGAGGGGCAGAAGGAGACGAGGGGAGAGAGTGTGGAGAGGAGGAGAAGATAGAGGCGGGAGGGGCAGAAGGAGACGAGGGGAGAGAGTGTGGAGAGGAGGAGAAGAGAGAGGCGGGAGGGGCAGAAGGAGACGAGGGGAGAGAGTGTGGAGAGGAGGAGAAGATAGAGGCGGGAGGGGCAGAAGGAGACGAGTGGAGAGAGTGTGGAGAGGAGGAGAAGATAGAGGCGGGAGGGGCAGAAGGAGACGAGGGGAGAGAGTGTGGAGAGGAGGAGAAGATAGAGGCGGGAGGGGCAGAAGGAGACGAGGGGAGAGAGTGTGGAGAGGAGGAGAAGATAGAGGCGGGAGGGGCAGAAGGAGACGAGGGGAGAGAGTGTGGAGAGGAGGAGAAGATAGAGGCGGGAGGGGCAGAAGGAGACGAGGGGAGAGAGTGTGGAGAGGAGGAGAAGATAGAGGCGGGAGGGGCAGAAGGAGACGAGGGGAGAGAGTGTGGAGAGGAGGAGAAGAGAGAGGCGGGAGGGGCAGAAGGAGACGAGGGGAGAGAGTGTGGAGAGGAGGAGAAGATAGATGTTGGAATTTGTTCACTGACTGGCTTGAATATTAACTGAGATTCGTCATTGTATCTAATGAAGATGCCAATACCATGTCTATACTGCAGTGTCTGACAGCCTACAGCCAATCTATACTGGACTCCAATCCCTTGAGCTCTGTCTCTCCCTTTCTCTTTTCTTCTCTCTCTCTCCCTCCTTCTCTCTCTCTCCCTCCTTCTCTCTTTCAAAAAATGTTCTGTAATGTTTTATTCATCCCTTTCTCCCTGCCTCTTTCTCCACTGGTGAATTGGCCTCAGAGATATTCTCTTGAAATATCTTCTCATATTTTCTTATAGGAAAACTACTGTGTGCATGTGTGTCCCATGCCATCCTACAGTATTATAGACCAACCTCATGCCATCCTACAGTATTATAGACCAACCCCATGCCATCCTACAGTATTATAGACCAACATCATGCCATCCTACAGTATTATAGACCAACCCCATGCCATCCTACAGTATTATAGACCAACCCCATGCCATCCTACAGTATTATAGACCAACATCATGCCATCCTACAGTATTATAGACCAACCCCATGCCATCCTACAGTATTATAGACCAACCCCATGCCATCCTACAGTATTATAGACCAACATCATGCCATCCTACAGTATTATAGACCAACCCCATGCCATCCTACAGTATTATAGACCAACCTCATGCCATCCTACAGTATTATAGACCAACATCATGCCATCCTACAGTATTATAGACCAACCCCATGCCATCCTACAGTATTATAGACCAACACCATGCATCCTACAGTATTATAGACCAACCCCATGCCATCCTACAGTATTATAGACCAATCCCATGCCATCCTACAGTATTATAGACCAACACCATGCATCCTACAGTATTATAGACCAACACCATGCATCCTACAGTATTATAGACCAACACCATGCATCCTACAGTATTATAGACCAACACCATGCATCCTACAGTATTATAGACCAACACCATGCATCCTATAGTATTATAGACCAACCCCATGCCATCCTACAGTATTATAGACCAACCCCATGCCATCCTACAGTATTATAGACCAACCCCATGCCATCCTACAGTATTATAGACCAACCCCATGCTATCCTACAGTATTACAGACCAACCCCATGCCATCCTACAGTATTATAGACCAAACCCATGCCATCCTACAGTATTATAGACCAACCTCATGCCATCATACAGTATTATAGACCAACCCCATGCCATCCTACAGTATTATAGACCAACCTCATGCCATCCTACAGTATTATAGACCAACCCCATGCCATCCTACAGTATTATAGACCAACATCATGCCATCCTACAGTATTATAGACCAACATCATGCCATCCTACAGTATTATAGACCAACCTCATGCCATCCTACAGTATTATAGACCAACATCATGCCATCCTACAGTATTATAGACCAACATCATGCCATCCTACAGTATTATAGACCAACCTCATGCCATCCTACAGTATTATAGACCAACATCATGCCATCCTACAGTATTATAGACCAACATCATGCCATCCTACAGTATTATAGACCAACCCCATGCCATCCTACAGTATTATAGACCAACCTCATGCCATCCTACAGTATTATAGACCAACCCCATGCCATCCTACAGTATTATAGACCAACCCCATGCCATCCTACAGTATTATAGACCAACCCCATGCTATCCTACAGTATTATAGACCAACCCCGTGCCATCCTACAGTATTATAGACCAACCCCATGCCATCCTACAGTATTATAGACCAACCCCATGCCATCCTACAGTATTATAGACCAACCTCATGCCATCCTACAGTATTATAGACCAACCCCATGCCATCCTACAGTATTATAGACCAACCTCATGCCATCCTACAGTATTATAGACCAACCCCATGCCATCCTACAGTATTATAGACCAACCTCATGCCATCCTACAGTATTATAGACCAACCTCATGCCATCCTACAGTATTATAGACCAACCTCATGCCATCCTACAGTATTATAGACCAACACCATGCATCCTACAGTATTATAGACCAGCCCCATGCCATCCTACAGTATTATAGACCAACCTCATGCCATCCTACAGTATTATAGACCAACCTCATGCCATCCTAAATCAAGGTCTCTCAGTTACATTCCTGGTCACTGGTTACCAACTGATAATATTTCTGAGTGCACTGTGGCAGTTCTCCATTTCAACACACTACAGTACATTACAGTACATTACCCCCATCCACAAAGGCTCTGTTTCGAGGATTAAATGTTGCTTTAATTCAAATGTAATTGTGAATTATTTTAATGAGCACATTTAGATATGCATATTTATGTTAATGTTGCCGCAGGATATTTCTAAAAATAAGCCAACAAGCAGAAATACTGATAGGAATCGAAGAGATTGTAAGCCGGAATTATCCAGCGGAGTCACAAAGCACACACAGTGAGTTGCCAGGAAGCGCTGTTGTAATACTTTAGTTATCCTTTCCTCCTGTCTTCCTTGAAGGTTGGATAGAGAAATGACAAAACAGAGAGGGAAAGTAAGCAGAGCCACTGCCTTACAAGTACTTTGAAATTATAGGCAGAAAGACGAATTCAACTCTATCTTTCATTGACTCAGATGGCTTATTCATCACAAAACCATTTGATGTTACCAACTATTTTAATGATTTCTTCATTGGCAAAGTGGAAATGTCAGGAAATGCAGGAAATGTCAACAACGAACAGTGAGCTATCGTATTCATGTATAAAAAAACAAATAATGAAAAAAAAGCATTGCAAGTTAGAATTTTGTAAAGTAAGAGCGGGAGAGGTGGAAAAAATATTGCTTTTGATTAATAATGGCAAACCTCCTGGCATTGACAACTTAGATGGAAAGCTACTCTAGCTGACTCTATAGCCACTCCTGTCTGTCATATATTTAATTTGAGCCAAGAGGAAAGTCTTTGTCATCAGGCCTGGAGGGAAGCCAAAGTCATTGTGCTACCCAAGAGTGATAAAGCGGCCTTTACTGGTTCTAACAGCAGACCAATTAGCTTGCTGACAGCTCTGAGCAAATTGTTAGAAAATATTTGTGTTTGACCAAATACAATGTTTTTTTTCTGTAAAAAAATGAACAACAGACTTTCAGCATGCTTATAGAGAAGGGCACTCAACATGTACTGCACTGACACAAATGACTGATGATTGGTTGAAAGACATTGATCATAAGAAGATTGTGGGAGCTGTGCTGTTAGATTTCAGTGCAGCCTTTGATGTTTCTGACCATAACCTGTTGTTGAGAAATCTTATGTGTTATGGCTTTTCAACCTCTGTCATATCGTGGATTCAGAGCTATCTATCTAATAGAACTCAGAGGGTTTGATCGGGTTCAAGTCCGGGCTCTGGCTGGGCAACTCAAGGACATTCAGAGACTTGTCCCGAAGCCACTCCTGCGTTGTTTTGGCTGTGCGCTTAGGGTCGTTGTCCTGTTGGAAGGTGAACCTTCACCCCAGTCTGAGGTCCTGAGCGCTCTGGAGCAGGTTTTCATCAATGATTTCTCTGTACTTTGCTCCATTCATCTTTCCCTCAATCCTGACTAGTCTCCCAGTCCCTACTGCTGAAAAAAATCCACACAGCATGATGCTGACACCCCCATGCTTCACCGTAGAGATGGTGCCAGGTTTCCTCCAGAATTGATGCTTGGCATTCAGGCCAAAGAGTTCAATTTTGGTTTCATCAGACCAGACAATCTTGTTTCTCATGGTCTGAGAGTCCTTTAGGTGCATTTTGGCAAAATTCAAGCGTGCTGTCATGTGCCGTTTACTGAGGAGTGGCTTCTGTCTGGCCACTCTACCGTAAAGGCCTGATTGGTGGAGTGCTGCAGAGGTGGTTGTCCGACTGGAAGGTTTTCCCATCTCCACAGAGGAACTCTGGAGCTCTGTCAGAGTGACCATTGGGTTCTTGGACACCTCCCTGACCAAGGCCCTTCTCCCCCGATTGCTCAGTTTGGCCGTGCAGCCAGGTTTAGGAAGAGTCTTGGTGGTTCCAAACTTCTTCCATTTAAGAATGATGGAGGGCACTGTCAACAGTGGGACATCATATAGGCAGGTGTTTGCCTTTCCCAAAAATGTCCAATCAATTGAATTTACCACAGGTGGAATCCAATTAAGTTGTAGAAACATCTCAAGGATGAGCAATGGAAACAGGATGCACCTGAGCTCAATTTCGAGTCTCATAGCAAAGGGTCTGAATGCTTATGTAAATAAGGTATTTCTGATTTATTTCTTTTAATTTGCAAAAAAATATATCTGTTTTTGAAAAAGTCAATGGGTCTGAATACTTTCCAAATGCATTGTAGATAGTTTGTGTGTATGTATTGATACAGTTGAAGTCGGATGTTTACATACACCTTAGCCAAATACATTTAAACTCAGTTTTTCACAATTCCTGACATTTAATTCCAGTAAAAATGCCCTGTCTTAGGTCAGTTAGGATCACCACTTTATTTTTATGTCAGAATAAAAGTAGAGAGAAGGATTTATTTCAGCTTTAATTTCTTTCGTCACATTCCCAGTGGGTCAGAAGTTGACATACACTCAATTAGTATTTGGTAGCATTGCCTTTAAATTGTTTAACTTGGGTCAAACGTTTCGGGTAGCCTTCCACAAGCTTCCCACAATAAGTTGGGTGAATTTTGGCCCATTCCTGCTGACAGAGCTGGTGTAAATGAGTCAGGTTTGTAGGCCTCCTTGCTCGCACACGCTTTTTCAGTTCTGCCCACAAATATTCTATAGGATTGAGGTCAGGGCTTTGTGATGACCACTCCAATACCTTGACTTTGTTGTCCTCAAGCCATTTTGCCCCAACTTTGGAAGTATACTTGGGGTCATTGTCCATTTGGAAGACCCATTTGTGACCAACCTAACTTCCTGACTGATGTCTTGAGATGTTGCTTCAATATATCCACATAATTTGACTTTCTTATGATGCCATCTATTTTGTGAAGTGCATCAGTCCCTCCTGCAGCAAAGCACCCCCACGACATGATGCTGCCACCCCCATGCTTCACGGTTGGGAGTGTGTTCTTCGACTTGCAAGCCTCTCCCTTTTTCCTCCAAATATAACAATGGTCATTATGGCCAAACGGTTCTATTTTTGTTTCATCAGACCAGAGGACATTTCTCCAAAAAGTACGATCTTTGTCCCCATGTGCAGTTGCAAACCGTAGTCTGGCTTTTTTATGGCGGTTTTGGAGCAGTGGCTTCATCCTTGCTGAGCGGCCTTTCAGGTTATGTTGATATAGGACTTGTTTTACTGTGGATATAGATACTTTTGTACCTGTTTCCTCCAGCATCTTCACAAGGTCCTTTGCTCTTGTTCTGGGATTGATTTGCACTTTTCACACCAAAGTACGTTCATCTCTAGGATACAGAACGCGTGTCCTTCCTGAGCGGTTTGACAGCTGCGTGGTCCCATGGTGTTTATACTTGCGTACTATTGTTTGTACAATGTGTTTTCGCTGTAAAACACTTAAAAAATCTGAAATATTGGCTGGATTCAGAAGATGTTTGTCTTTCATTTGCTGTACACCATGTATTTTTCATAAATGTTTTATGATGAGTATTTAGGTATTTCACGTTGCTCTCTGTAGTTATTCTAGTTGCTTTGGTGATATTTGTGATGGTGGCTGCAATGTAAAACTATGATTTATACCTGAAATATGCACATTTTTCGAACAAAACATATGCTATACAATAAATCTGTTATAAGACTGTCATCTGATGAAGTTGTTTCTTGGTTAGTGACTAATTATATCTTTATTTGGTCGAATTTGTGATAGCTACCTATACGGTAAAAAAATGGTGAAAATATGCTGTTGAGTCTTTTGCTATCGTGGTTAGCTAATAGAAATACATATTGTGTTTTCGCTGTAAAACATTTTAAAAATCGGAAATGATGGCTGGATTCACAAGAGGTGTATCTTTCATCTGGTGTCTTGGACTTGTGATTTCATGATATTTATATGCTAGTATTTACTTGTGGCGCTATGCTAGGCTATGCTAGTCAGCTTTTTTACTGATGAGGATGCTCCCGGATCCGGGATTGTGACCAAGTAGAAGATATTTGTGGAGTGGTTGAAATACAGGTTTTAATGACTCCAACCTAAGTGTATGTAAACTTCCGACTTCAACTGTATGTAGGCTACGTGTGCAATTTTTAAATTGATGTAGTTATGTTATGTTTCATGTTTTGTGTGGACCCAAGGGAGAGTAGCTGCTGCTTTTGCAACAGCTAATGGGGATCCTATTAAAATAGCAAAATGGACACCGGCCGTCGCCTGGCAGAGAGAGAGCAAGGCAGCGACACTGGGACTAGAAATTTGTCTGGAGGCTGAGGCCGTGGCTGGGGCTAGAGATGGGTCTGAAGGCTGGGGCCCTGACTGAGGCTAGAGATGGCTGGGGCCCTAGCTGAGGCTAGAGATGGGTCTGAAGGCTGGGGCCCTGGCTGGGGCTAGAGATGGGTCTGAAGGCTGGGGCCCTGGCTGAGGCTAGAGATGGGGATGTAGGCTGGGGCCCTGGCTGAGGCTAGAGATGGGTCTGAAGGCTGGGGCCCTGGCTGAGGATAGAGATGGGGCTGGGGCCCTGGCTGAGGCTAGAGATGGGTCTGAAGGCTGGGGCCCTGGCTGAAGCTAGAGATGGGCTGGAGGCTGGTGCTGGGGAGGGGTGGGACTGGAGGCTGTGGCCGTGGCTGGGGTTAGAACCAAGGCGGGGCTTAGGCTGAGGCTGGGGCTAGAGATAGGACTGAGGTGGTGGCTGGGCCTAGAGCTGGGACTGGAGGCTGGGGTCGTGCTTCGGGCTAGAGAAGGGGGTGGAAGCTGAAACCGGGGCTGGGGAAAGATATAGAGCTGAGGCTGGGGCTGGAGATGGGACTGGAGGCTGGGGCCGGGAATGGGGCTAGAGTTGGGACTGGAGGATGGGGGATAGAGATGGGGTTGGAGGCTGGGGCTGGAGACTAGAGATGGGGCTGGAGGCTGAGACCATGGCTGGGGATAGAGTTGGGGCTGGATGCTGGGGCCCAGAATTGGGGCTAGAGATGGGACTGGAGGCTGGAGGCTGACAGCCGGGGATGGGGCTAGAGAAGGGGTGAGGCCGTGGCTGGGGATGGGACTGGAGGCTGGGGCCAGGGATGGGGCTAGATATCGGACTGGAGGCTGGGACTGGGGCTAGAAATGAGGCTGGAGACTGGGGTTGGGGACTAGAGATGGGGCTGCAGGCTGGGCCTGGGGACTAGAGATGGGGCCGGAGGCTGGGACTGGGGACTAGAGATGGGGCTGGAGGCTGAGGCTGGGGGCTAGAGATGGGGCTGGAGGCTGTGGCTTAGACCATGGCTTGAGCTAGAGATGGGGCTGGAGGCTGGGACTGGGGCTAGAGATGGGGCTGGAGACTGGGGCTGGGGACTAGAGATGGGGCTGGGGCTGGGGTCTAGAGATGGGGCTGGAGGCTGGGGCTGGAGACTAGAGATGGGGCTGGAGGCTGAGGCTGGGGACTAGAGATGGGGCTGGAGACTGGGGCTGGGGACTAGAGATGGGGCTGAAGGCTGGGGCCGGGGTGGGGCTAGAGTTAAGGCTGGAGTCTGTGGTAGCGGATTACAACACTCTGGATTATTTTATTTCCACTCTATTCAGAACTAGTCCCAAATCCCACAAATCTTCATCTGAAGGGCGAGAGAAAGACTAAACCTAACACTGAGCTGTGTTTTATAATCCCCTGGGGTGGCTGTGGGCAGAAACTGATTTGGGAATGATAAACAAAGGATAAACTCAATGTTTGGCTTCATCACCATCAGGGCCACTGTATCATGCATGAGAGACTTCTCCTTGAATGCCCTGTGTTCATCGCCAAATCGTGTGTGTGTGTTTATAGGCTCAAACACAGGAGAGAGAAGAGGGACAGACACAGACAGGATCCATAGGAAGACAGAGAAGAGAGCCACTATACTACAGCCATGGAGAGTCAGTTCCTCCAGCTCTACCATTGGACAGGCCTGTAGAGTCAGTTCCTCCAGCTCTACCATTGGACAGGCCTGTAGAGCCAGTTCCCCCAGCTGGCCTGCCTGGACACTGGGTGAGTACTGGAAAGCATATAGTAAGGTCCAAAATGATTGGTACTCTTGATAAAGAGAAGCTAACAAAATAAGGGAAAATTATTTTAGTTTAAACTAATACAATTGCTAAGCAAGAGATTTTGTTTAACAAGTAAAAACATGTTATTTTTAAGATAGGGGTAAAAATGATTGTCACCCCTGTTTTCAGTACTCCAGCACCCTCCCCTTGCAAGGATAATGTTTTTCATCTGATACTTTCAGAAGGCGAAGAAGGAAGGGAGGACTTAAATGTTTTTTTAAATTTCTCTCTCTCATTAATCCACACAGCATCATTTTTTAATAACTGTCACTAATTAGCACAGGTGGGGGGGGGGGGGGGGGGGGGGGTGTTGCATCATTTGTGGCGGACGACATGTTTACAGTTGCCTTGTTCATACATGTTGATGGCGTCAACATCCTTTTTAGAGAGATTTACCTCTCAACATGCCTGGGCTGAACCAGTTGACATTTCTATTTGGCTGCAGTACACGTCACGTGTCTATAAGTCATACTGCCCAAATGGCTCCCTATTTCCTGCGTAGTGCACTAGCTCCACGGGCCATGGTTAGGGAATAGAGAGCAAATTGGGAGGCAAACAGCATCCAAAAGACGGCGTGGGGTTATTGATCTATGTTTCAGCCTGGCGTGGGGTTATTGATCCATGTTTCAGCCTGGCGTGGGGTTATTGATCCATGTTTCAGCCTGGCGTGGGGTTATTGATCCATGTTTCAGCCTGGCGTGGGGTTATTGATCTATGTTTCAGCCTGGCGTGGGGTTATTGATCCATGTTTCAGCCTGGCGTGGGGTTATTGATCCATGTTTCAGCCTGGCGTGGGGTTATTGATCTATGTTTCAGCCTGGCGTGGGGTTATTGATCCATGTTTCAGCCTGGCGTGGGGTTATTGATCCATGTTTCAGCCTGGCGTGGGGTTATTGATCCATGTTTCAGCCTGGCGTGGGGTTATTGATCCATGTTTCAGCCTGGCGTGGGGTTATTGATCTATGTTTCAGCCTGGCGTGGGGTTATTGATCCATGTTTCAGCCTGGCGTGGGGTTATTGATCCATGTTTCAGCCTGGCGTGGGGTTATTGATCCATGTTTCAGCCTGGCGTTGGGTTATTGATCTATGTTTCAGCCTGGCGTGGGGTTATTGATCCATGTTTCAGCCTGGCGTTGGGTTATTGATCTATGTTTCAGCCTGGCGTGGGGTTATTGATCCATGTTTCAGCCTGGCGTGGGGTTATTGATCCATGTTTCATGGTGATATCAGAGAAGTGTTGTTCTGAACTGAACTAAGACGGAGGGGAAAGGCAAGCGGGTGGAGGGGGAGGTAGATGGAAATAAGGAAAGAGGGGGTAGGGAAAGACTGAGAGAGAGAGAAAAGGAGGGATAGAGGATACAAGAGGAGCATTACATTATTCTGGACAAGCAGTACAAAATGAAATGAGGGGATGATGGATGGAGAAGATGGAGGGATAGAGAGAGAGAACAAGGGTGGGATGGAAGGAGGAGAAGGAGGAGATGGAGGGAGGGAGGGATGGATGGATGGATGGAGGAGATGGGTGAAGGGATGGAGGAGATGGGTGGAGGGATGGAGGAGATGGGTGGAGGGATGGAGGAGATGGAGGTGATGATGGTAGAGATGGAGGTTGGGATGGCTGGTGAATATGAAAAGATGGATGGATGGAGGGGTGGATGTATGGAATGATTGCTGGTGGTAATGAATAGATGGATGGATGGATGGAGGGATGAATGGAGGAGATGGAGGGATGGATGGATTGATGAATGAAGGGATGGAGGGATGGAGGAGATGGAGGGATGGATGGATTGATGAATGATTGGATGGAGGGATGGAGGAGATGGAGAGAGGGAGGAGTGTGCTTATGTGTGTGGGTGTATATGTTCAATACAGAGGTCTTCTAGCACTTTCTCTCTGCAGTGGTACCTGGGCAGGGGAAAGGGATCACACACACACACACACACACACACACACACACACACACACACACACACACACACACACACACACACACACACACACACACACACACACACACACACACACACACACACACACACACACACACACACACACACACACACACACAGTCTTGTACAGCTAACCTTGTGGGGACATACAATTCAGTCCCATTCAAAATCCTATTTTCCCTAACCCCTAACCCTAAACCTAACCCTAACCCTAACCCAAAAACCTAAACTTTATCCTAACCCTAAATCTAACCCTAGCTCCTAACCCTAAACCTACAACTAACCCTAGCTCCTAACCTTAATATTTAACTTAATTTTAACCCTAACACTAATTCTAACCTTAACCCTAAACCCCCTAGAAATAGCATTTGACCTTGTGGGGACTAACAAAATGTCCCCAGCTGGTCAACTTTTTGTTTGTTTACTATTCTTGTAGGGACTTCTGGTCCCCACAAGAAAAGTTAAACACGTCCACACACACACACACACACACACACACACACACACACACACACACACACACACACACACACACACACACACACACACACACACACACACACACACACACACACACACACACACACACACACACACTCGCTGGTGTCTCTCTTCCATCTGAGCAGGGTTCCTATTACCTGACAACAGCTACAGGCTGGGACAGCGTCCCAAATGGCACCCTACTGTAGTGCTCTAATTTTGACCAGAGCCGTGTAGGTGAAGTAGGGCATTAAGTAAGGATAGGGTGCCATTTGGGACGCAACCACAGCCTTGGAGATGTAAGACGTTCGTATTTATTTATTTTTAAACAAAACATACACGTAGAAACAACAACATACAGACTCACCAACATCAGCAACATCCCCACTGCCCAGACACACCACAACATCCCCCCTGTCCAGACCCACCACATCACCCCTGTCCAGACCCACCACAACATCCCCCCTGTCCAGACCCACAACAACATCACCCTGCCCAGACACACCACAACATCCCCCCTGTCCAGACCCACCACATCACCCCTGTCCAGACCCACCACAACATCCCCCCTGTCCAGACCCACAACAACATCACCCTGCCCAGACACACCACAACATCCCCCCTGTCCAGACCCACCACATCACCCCTGTCCAGACCCACCACAACATCCCCCCTGTCCAGACCCACAACAACATCACCCTGCCCAGACACACCACAACATCCCCCTGTCCAGACCCACCACATCACCCCTGTCCAGACCCACCACAACATCCCCCCTGTCCAGACCCACAACAACATCACCCTGCCCAGACCCACCACAACATCCCCCCTGTCCAGACCCACCACATCACCCCTGTCCAGACCCACCACAACATCCCCCCTGTCCAGACCCACAACAACATCACCCTGCCCAGACACACCACAACATCCCCCCTGTCCAGACACACCACAACATCCCCCCTGCCCAGACACACCACAACATCCCCCCTGTCCAGACCCACCACAACATCCCCCCTGTCCAGACACACCACAACATCCCCCCTGTCCAGACACACCACAACATCCCCCCTGTCCAGACACTCCACAACATCCCCCCTGTCCAGACACACCACAATATCCCCCCTGTCCAGACACACCACAACATCCCCCCTGTCCAGACCCACAACAACATCACCCTGCCCAGACCCACCACAACATCCCCCCTGTCCAGACCCACCACATCACCCCTGTCCAGACCCACCACAACATCCCCCCTGTCCAGACCCACAACAACATCACCCTGCCCAGACACACCACAACATCCCCCCTGTCCAGACACACCACAACATCCCCCCTGTCCAGACACACCACAAAATCCCCCCTGTCCAGACACACCACAACATCCCCACTGCCCAGACACACCACAACATCCCCACTGCCCAGACACACCACAACATCCCCCCTGTCCAGACACACGACAACACCCCCCCTGTCCAGACACACCACAACATCCCCCCTGTCCAGACACTCCACAACATCCCCCCTGTCCAGACACACCACAATATCCCCCCTGTCCAGACACACCACAACATCCCCCCTGTCCAGACCCACAACAACATCACCCTGCCCAGACCCACCACAACATCCCCCCTGTCCAGACCCACCACATCACCCCTGTCCAGACCCACCACAACATCCCCCCTGTCCAGACCCACAACAACATCACCCTGCCCAGACACACCACAACATCCCCCCTGTCCAGACACACCACAACATCCCCCCTGTCCAGACACACCACAAAATCCCCCCTGTCCAGACACACCACAACATCCCCACTGCCCAGACACACCACAACATCCCCACTGCCCAGACACACCACAACACCCCCCCTGTCCAGACACACCACAACATCCCCCCTGTCCAGACACACCACAACATCCCCCCTGTCCAGAACCACCACAACATCACCCTGTCCAGACCCACCACAACATCCCCCCTGTCCAGACACACCACAACATCCCCCCTGTCCAGAACCACCACAACATCCCCCCTGTCCAGACACACCACAACATCCCCCCTGTCCAGACACACCACAACATCCCCCCTGTCCAGACACACCACAAAATCCCCACTGCCCAGACACACCACAACATCCTCCCTGTCCAGAACCACCACAACATCCCCCCTGTCCAGACACACCACAACATCCCCCCTGTCCAGACACACCACAACATCCCCCCTGTCCAGACACACCACAACATCCCCCCTGTCCAGACACACCACAACATCCCCCCTGTCCAGAACCACCACAACATCCCCCCTGTCCAGACACACCACAACATCCCCCCTGTCCAGACACACCACAACATCCCCCCTGTCCAGAACCACCACAACATCCCCACTGCCCAGACACACCACAACATCCCCCCTGTCCAGACACACCACAACATCCCCCCTGTCCAGACCCACCACAACATCACCCTGCCCAGACCCACCACAACATCCCCCCTGTCCAGACACACCATAACATCCCCCCTGTCCAGCCCCACCACAACATCCCCCCTGCCCAAACCCACCACAACATCACCCTGCCCAGACCCACCACATGACCTCTACCCAGACCCACCACATGACCTCTACCCAGACCCACCACAACATCACCTCTACCCAGACCCACCACAACATCCCCCCTGCCCAAACCCACCACAACATCACTCTGCCCATACCCACCACATGACCTCTACCCAGACCCACCACATGACCTCTACCCAGACCCACCACAACATCACTTCTACCCAGACCCACCACAACATCCCCCCTGCCCAGACACACCACAACATCCCCCCTGTCCAGACCCACCACAACATCCCCCCTGCCCAGACCCACCACAACATCCCCCCTGTCCAGCCCCACCACAACATCACCCCTGTCCAGACCCACCACAACATCCCCCCTGTCCAGCACCACCACAACATCCCCCCTGCCCAAACCCACCATAACATCACCCTGCCCAGACCCACCACATGACCTCTACCCAGACCCACCACATGACCTCTACCCAGACCCACCACAACATCACCTCTACCCAGACCCACCACAACATCCCCCCTGCCCAAACCCACCACAACATCACTCTGCCCATACCCACCACATGACCTCTACTCAGACCCACCACATGACCTCTACCCAGACCCACCACAACATCACCTCTACCCAGACCCACCACAACATCCCCCCTGCCCAAACCCACCACAACATCACTCTGCCCATACCCACCACACGACCTCTGCCCAGACACACCACAACATCACCCTGCCCAGACCCACCTGCTCACACCCCCATCTCCAGCACCCACATCACTCTCCACCACATCTCCTCAAATAGCACCGCGGTGTTTGTAACACATTCTGATACCTCGTCCACTGTGCAACTCTACTATGGTTCAGAATGTACATGGGGCATTAAACCTGAACTACAATGGAATGGATATATCTCACAGTTGTCTGAGTGTCTTAGTGTTTGTGTGTGATCATCAGTCTCTCTTCAGGCAAAACTGTCTGTGTCTAATTATTCAACTCACCTCTGGCTCTCTCTGGCATTCCATCCCAGGCAAACACCTGTCACCACACACACACACACACGCACACGCACACGCACACGCACACGCACACACACACACACACACACACACACACACACACACACAGTGAGAGAGCAAGAAAGAGGAGCGAGAACATAAGAGGGGGGAAGGAAGGTGGTGGGGGGAGGGTGTGAAAGACTGAGAGGGGGAGGGGAGGGCAGAAGCGCAGAAGAGATTTCAGTGACAGAGAGAAAAAGACAGCGTACAGACACTCATTCCCACACACCAGACAGGCATACATTGTGACTGACAGTGATGTATTGGCTTATGTGGAAAACTTTGAGATTAATCCATATTAATACGCAGGCTTAAGGACCAATCACTGTCACTGGACCCAGAGGAGCACAGGAAGGAGACAACAGAGGAGAGAAAGATCTGGATAAAGAAGTGGTGAAGGAATGACCTGAGTCTGTGAGACAGAAAAACAGAAACAAAGAGTTTTGGAAGACATATAAACGAAAGGTAAGAAATAGAGGGTGGGCGGGAGGCGGGTTCTGAGAGGGAGAGAAACAGAGATAAATAGGAAAAGAGAGAGGTGTTGAGAGGGAGAGAAACAGAGAGAGATAGGAAAAGAGAGAGGTGTTGAGAGGGAGAGAAACAGAGATAAATAGGAAAAGAGAGAGGTGTTGAGAGGGAGAGAAACAGAGATAAATAGGAAAAGAGAGAGGTGTTGAGAGGGAGAGAAAGAGAGAGAGATAGGGAAAGAGAGAGATTGTCTGTTCAATTAAAGAGATAATGGGGAAAAGTGTTCATCTGTGGAGTGGAGAGAGAGAGATGGAGAGAGTAAAGAGAGAGAGAGATGGAGAGAGTGAAGAAAGAGAGAGATGGAGAGAGTGAAGAGAGAGAGATGGAGAGAGTGAAGAAAGAGAGAGATGGAGAGAGTGAAGAGAGAGAGAGATAGAGAGATGGAGAGAGTGAAGAGAGAGAGATGGAGAAAGTAAAGAGAGAGCTGGAGAGAGTGAAGAGAGAGAAATTGAGAGAGTGAAGAGAGAGAGATATGGAGAGAGTAAAGAGAGAGATGGAGAGAGTAAAGAGAGAGAGAGATGGAGGGAGTGAAGCGAGAGAGAGATGGAGAGAGTCAAGAGAGAGATGGAGAGAGTGAAGAGAGAGAGATGGAGAGTGAAGAGAGAGAGAGATGGAGAGAGTAAAGAGAGAGAGAGAGATAGAGATGGAGAGAGTGAAGAAAGAGAGCGATGGAGAGAGATGGAGAGAGTGAAGAAAGAGAGAGATGGAGAGAGTAAAGAGAGTGATGGAGAGAGTGAAGAGAGAGAGAGTGAAGAGAGAGTGAAGAAAGAGAGAGATGGATAGAGTGAAGAGAGAGAGAGATGGAGGGAGTGAAGAGAGAGGGAGATGGAGAGAGTAAAGAGAGAGATGGAGAGAGTGAAGAGAGAGCGAGTGACAAGAGAGAGATGGGGAGAGTGAAGAAAGAGAGAGATAGAGAGAGAGATGGAGAGAGTGAAGAGAGAGAGAGATGGAGAGAGTCAAGACAGAGAGAGTGAAGAGAGAGGGAGAGAGTGAAGAGAGAGAGAGAGATGGAGAGAGTGAAGAGAGAGATGGAGAGAGTGAAGAGAGAGAGGAGAGAGTGAAGAGAGAGATGGAGAGAGTGAAAAGAGAGAGATGGAGAGAGTGAAGAGAGAGAGATGGAGAGAGTGAAGAGAGAGAGAGTGAAGAGAGAGCGAAGAAAGAGAGAGATGGAGAGAGAGAGATGGAGAGAGTGAAGAGAGAGAGAGATGGAGAGAGTCAAGACAGAGAGAGTGAAGAGAGAGGGAGAGAGTGAAGAGAGAGATGGAGAGAGTGAAGAGAGAGAAGAGAGAGTGAAGAGAGAGATGGAGAGAGTGAAGAGAGAGAGAGATGGAGAGAGTCAAGACAGAGAGAGTGAAGAGAGAGGGAGAGAGTGAAGAGAGAGAGAGAGATGGAGAGAGTGAAGAGAGAGATGGAGCGAGTGAAGAGAGAGAGAAGGATAGAGTGAAGAGAGAGATGGAGAGAGTGAAAAGAGAGAGATGGAGAGAGTGAAGAGAGAGAGAGAGAGAGAGAGAGATAGATAGATAGATAGAGAGAGAGAGAGAGAGAGAGAGAGAGAGAGAGAGAGAGAGAGAGAGAGAGAGAGAGAGAGAGAGATGGAGAGAGATGGAGAGAGTGAAGAGAGTGAAGAGAGTGAAGAGAGAGAGAGAGAGAGAGATAGAGAGAGATAGAGAGAGATGGAGAGAGTGAAGAGAACAGCTCTACAGGAAACAGGGAGGGTAGCGAGTGACAGTGACAGTCAGTAAGAGAGACTGAAGGATGGATGGATGGATGAGAAAAAGGAAGGAGGGATGCCGGGGGGAGGTCTTAGGTGCTATGGGAAGAATGAGGGATAGGATTGAGTAGTGAGAGATGAAAGATGAGAATCGAAATAGAATCTAATGTTATTTGTCACATGCTTTGTTAACAGTGAGTGTAGACCAACAGTGAAATGATTACTTAATGGCCATTCACAACAACGCAGATTTTTTATTTTTTTTGAAATAATAGAGAAATAATAAAGATGAATTAACACACCATAGAAATAATCTGGCTACATGCAGTACACAGGGTACCAGTACCAGACGATGTGCAGTGGTACCAGTACCAGACGATGTGCAGGGGTACCAGTACCAGACGATGTGCAGGGGTACCAGTACCAGACGATGTGCAGGGGTACCAGTACCAGACGATGTGCAGGGGTACCAGTACCGAGACGATGTGCAGGGGTACCAGTACCAGACGATGTGCAGGGGTACCAGTACCAGACGATGTGTAGGGGTACCAGTACCGAGACGATGTGCAGGGGTACCAGTACCAGACGATGTGCAGGGGTACCAGTACCGAGACGATGTGCAGGGGTAACCGTACCAGACGATGTGCAGGGGTACCAGTACCAGACGATGTGCAGGGTACCAGTACCAGACGATGTGTAGGGGTACCAGTACCGAGACAATGTGCAGGGGTACCAGTACCAGACGATGTGCAGGGGTACCAGTACCGAGACGATGTGCAGGGGTACAAGTGCCGAGACAATGTGCAGGTGTACCAGTACCGAGACGATGTGCAGGGGTACCAGTACCGAGAGGATGTGCAGGGGTACCAGTACCAGACGATGTGTAGGGGTACCAGTACCAGACGATGTGCAGAGGTACCAGTACCGAGACGATGTGCAGGGGTACCAGTACCGGGATGATGTGCAGGGGTACCAGTACCAGACAATGTGCAGTGGTACCAGTACCGAGACGGTGTGCAGGGGTACCAGTACCAGACGATGTGCAGGGGTACCAGTACCGAGACGATGTGCAGGGGTACCAGTACCGAGACGATGTGCAGGGGTACCAGTACCGAGACGATGTGCAGGGGTACCAGGTCATTGAGGTAGATACTGTATGTACATATAGGTAGGGATAAAGTGACTAGGCAACAAGATAGATAATAAACAGTAACAGCAGTATACTGTAGGTAGGGATAAAGTGACTAGGCAACAAGATAGATAATAAACAGTAACAGCAGTATACTGTAGGTAGGGATAAAGTGACTAGGCAACAAGATAGATAATAAACAGTAACAGCAGTATACTGTAGGTGGGGATAAAGTGACGAGGCAACAAGATAGATAATAAACAGTAACAGCAGTATACTGTAGGTGGGGATAAAGTGACGAGGCAACAAGATAGATAATAAACAGTAACAGCAGTATACTGTAGGTGGGGATAAAGTGACGAGGCAACAAGATAGATAATAAACAGTAACAGCAGTATACTGTAGGTGGGGATAAAGTGACTAGGCAACAAGATAGATAATAAACAGTAACAGCAGTATACTGTAGGTGGGGATAAAGTGACTAGGCAACAAGATAGATAATAAACAGTAACAGCAGTATACTGTAGGTGGGGATAAAGTGACTAGGCAACAAGATAGATAATAAACAGTAACAGCAGTATACTGTAGGTGGGGATAAAGTGACGAGGCAACAAGATAGATAATAAACAGTAACAGCAGTATACTGTAGGTGGGGATAAAGTGACGAGGCAACAAGATAGATAATAAACAGTAACAGCAGTATACTGTAGGTGGGGATAAAGTGACGAGGCAACAAGATAGATAATAAACAGTAACAGCAGTATACTGTAGGTGGGGATAAAGTGACTAGGCAACAAGATAGATAATAAACAGTAACAGCAGTATACTGTAGGTGGGGATAAAGTGACTAGGCAACAAGATAGATAATAAACAGTAACAGCAGTATACTGTAGGTGGGGATAAAGTGACTAGGCAACAAGATAGATAATAAACAGTAACAGCAGTATACTGTAGGTGGGGATAAAGTGACTAGGCAACAAGATAGATAATAAACAGTAACAGCAGTATACTGTAGGTGGGGATAAAGTGACTAGGCAACAAGATAGATAATAAACAGTAACAGCAGTATACTGTAGGTGGGGATAAAGTGACTAGGCAACAAGATAGATAATAAACAGTAACAGCAGTATACTGTAGGTGGGGATAAAGTGACGAGGCAACAAGATAGATAATAAACAGTAACAGCAGTATACTGTAGGTGGGGATAAAGTGACGAGGCAACAAGATAGATAATAAACAGTAACAGCAGTATACTGTAGGTGGGGATAAAGTGACGAGGCAACAAGATAGATAATAAACAGTAACAGCAGTATACTGTAGGTGGGGATAAAGTGACGAGGCAACAAGATAGATAATAAACAGTAACAGCAGTATACTGTAGGTGGGGATAAAGTGACTAGGCAACAAGATAGATAATAAACAGTAACAGCAGTATACTGTAGGTGGGGATAAAGTGACTAGGCAACAAGATAGATAATAAACAGTAACAGCAGTATACTGTAGGTGGGGATAAAGTGACTAGGCAACAAGATAGATAATAAACAGTAACAGCAGTATACTGTAGGTGGGGATAAAGTGACTAGGCAACAAGATAGATAATAAACAGTAACAGCAGTATACTGTAGGTGGGGATAAAGTGACTAGGCAACAAGATAGATAATAAACAGTAACAGCAGTATACTGTAGGTGGGGATAAAGTGACGAGGCAACAAGATAGATAATAAACAGTAACAGCAGTATACTGTAGGTGGGGATAAAGTGACTAGGCAACAAGATAGATAATAAACAGTAACAGCAGTATACCGTAGGTGGGGATAAAGTGACGAGGCAACAAGATAGATAATAAACAGTAACAGCAGTATACTGTAGGTGGGGATAAAGTGACGAGGCAACAAGATAGATAATAAACAGTAACAGCAGTATACTGTAGGTGGGGATAAAGTGACTAGGCAACAAGATAGATAATAAACAGTAACAGCAGTATACTGTAGGTGGGGATAAAGTGACTAGGCAACAAGATAGATAATAAACAGTAACAGCAGCATACCGTAGGTGGGGATAAAGTGACGAGGCAACAAGATAGATAATAAACAGTAACAGCAGTATACTGTAGGTGGGGATAAAGTGACGAGGCAACAAGATAGATAATAAACAGTAACAGCAGTATACTGTAGGTGGGGATAAAGTGACTAGGCAACAAGATAGATAATAAACAGTAACAGCAGTATACTGTAGGTGGGGATAAAGTGACTAGGCAACAAGATAGATAATAAACAGTAACAGCAGTATACTGTAGGTGGGGATAAAGTGACTAGGCAACAAGATAGATAATAAACAGTAACAGCAGTATACTGTAGGTGGGGATAAAGTGACTAGGCAACAAGATAGATAATAAACAGTAACAGCAGTATACTGTAGGTAGGGATAAAGTGACGAGGCAACAAGATAGATAATAAACAGTAACAGCAGTATACTGTAGGTGGGGATAAAGTGACTAGGCAACAAGATAGATAATAAACAGTAACAGCAGTATACTGTAGGTGGGGATAAAGTGACTAGGCAACAAGATAGATAATAAACAGTAACAGCAGTATACTGTAGGTGGGGATAAAGTGACGAGGCAACAAGATAGATAATAAACAGTAACAGCAGTATACTGTAGGTGGGGATAAAGTGACGAGGCAACAAGATAGATAATAAACAGTAACAGCAGTATACTGTAGGTAGGGATAAAGTGACGAGGCAACAAGATAGATAATAAACAGTAACAGCAGTATACTGTAGGTGGGGATAAAGTGACTAGGCAACAAGATAGATAATAAACAGTAACAGCAGTATACTGTAGGTGGGGATAAAGTGACGAGGCAACAAGATAGATAATAAACAGTAACAGCAGTATACTGTAGGTGGGGATAAAGTGACTAGGCAACAAGATAGATAATAAACAGTAACAGCAGTATACTGTAGGTAGGGATAAAGTGACTAGGCAACAAGATAGATAATAAACAGTAACAGCAGTATACTGTAGGTGGGGATAAAGTGACTAGGCAACAAGATAGATAATAAACAGTAACAGCAGTATACTGTAGGTGGGGATAAAGTGACTAGGCAACAAGATAGATAATAAACAGTAACAGCAGTATACTGTAGGTGGGGATAAAGTGACTAGGCAACAAGATAGATAATAAACAGTAACAGCAGTATACTGTAGGTGGGGATAAAGTGACTAGGCAACAAGATAGATAATAAACAGTAACAGCAGTATACTGTAGGTGGGGATAAAGTGACTAGGCAACAAGATAGATAATAAACAGTAACAGCAGTATACTGTAGGTAGGGATAAAGTGACGAGGCAACAAGATAGATAATAGACAGTAACAGCAGTATACTGTAGGTGGGGATAAAGTGACGAGGCAACAAGATAGATAATAAACAGTAACAGCAGTATACTGTAGGTGGGGATAAAGTGACTAGGCAACAAGATAGATAATAAACAGTAACAGCAGTATACTGTAGGTGGGGATAAAGTGACTAGGCAACAAGATAGATAATAAACAGTAACAGCAGTATACTGTAGGTGGGGATAAAGTGACGAGGCAACAAGATAGATAATAAACAGTAACAGCAGCGTATGTGATGAGTCAAAACACTTAGTGCAAAATAATCAAGAGATTCAGACAGCATAGAATGGACAGCATAGAATGGACAGCATAGAATGGACAGCATAGAATGGACAGCATAGAGTGGACAGCATAGAATGGAGAGCAGATAGAATGGACAGCATAGAATGGACAGCATAGAATGGAGAGCATAGAATGGACAGCATATAGAATGGACAGCATATAGAATGGACAGCATAGAATAGACAGCATAGAATGGAGAGCATAGAATGGACAGCATATAGAATGGACAGCATATAGAATGGACAGCATATAGAATGGACAGCATAGAATAGACAGCATAGAATGGAGAGCATAGAATGGACAGCATATAGAATGGACAGCATATAGAATGGACAGCATATAGAATGGACAGCATAGAATAGACAGCATAGAATGGAGAGCATAGAATGGACAGCATATAGAATGGACAGCATAGAATGGACAGCATATAGAATGGACAGCATAGAATAGACAGCATAGAATGGAGAGCATAGAATGGACAGCATATAGAATGGACAGCATAGAATGGACAGCATATAGAATGGACAGCATAAAATGGACAGCATAGAATGGACAGCATATAGAATGGACAGCATAGAATGGACAGCATAGAATGGACAGCATATAGAATGGACAGCATAGAATGGACAGCATAGAATTGACAGCATATATAATGGACAGCATAGAATGGACAGCATAGAATGGACAGCATATAGAATGGACAGCATATAATAGATAGCATAGAATGGAGAGCAGATAGAATGGACAGCATATAATGGAGAGCAGATAGAATGGACAGCAGATGGAATGTACAGCATAGAATGGACAGCAGGTAGAATGGGCAGCATAGAATGGACAGCAGATAGAATGGGCAGCATAGAATGGACAGCAGATAGATTGGACAGCAGATAGAATGAACAGCAGATAGAATGGACAGCAGATAGAATGGGCAGCATAGAATGGACAGCAGATAGAATGGGCAGCATAGAATGGACAGCAGATAGAATGGGCAGCATAGAATGGACAGCAGATAGATTGGACAGCAGATAGAATGAACAGCAGATAGAATGGACAGCAGATAGAATGGACAGCAGATGGAATGTACAGCATAGAATGGACAGCAGATAGAATGGCCAGCATAGAATGGACAGCAGATAGATTGGACAGCAGATAGAATGAACAGCAGATAGAATGGACAGCAGATAGAATGGACAGCAGAGACAGCAGATAGAATGGACAGCAGATAGAATGGACAGCAGAGACAGCAGATAGAATGTACAGCGGATAGAATGGACCGCAGATGGAATGGACAACACATAGAGTGGACAGCAGATAGAATAGACAGCAGAGACAGCAGATAGAATGGACAGCCGATAGAATGGACCGCAGATATAATGGACAGCAGATATAATGGACCGCAGATGTGTGTGTGTGTGTGTGTGTGTGTGTGTGTGTGTGTGTGTGTGTGTGTGTGTGTGTGTGTATGTGTGTGTGTGTGTGTGTGTCTGTGTGTGTGTGTGTGTGTGTGTGTGTGTGTGTGTGTGTGTGTGTGTGTGCGTGCGTGCGTGCGTGCGTGCGTGCGTGCGTGCGTGCGTGCGTGCGTGCGTGCGTGCGTGCGTGCGTGCGAATGTGTGTGTGTGTGTGATATTGCTGATTTATTGATGCCTTATTGATTAGCTGAATCAGGTGTTTAAGCATTAGACCAGGGCAAAAGATCAAAACATCCTTCATCTCTTAAAGGGAAAATCCACCCAAAACACCTCATTCTTTTAATTCACAGTGTTAAATAACACTAATATGAGAGAACAATATTTTTTATGGTCAAATGTTTCATTTTGGCATAATAATAAGGTTGGTAGCATTATCGTTTTGGAAATATGTTGCAGCTCAAGTAGACTATACAATTCTCAATGCGATGCTTTCTCTAGGGGCTGGGTAGCTAATTAAGCTACTCACAGTAATACCAAAGACTATCAGCATGTTGTCACGATGTTCGTAATAATGGTTGGACCAAGGTTCCACATCTTTTGATGAATAAGTGAAACTGGAAACAAAATAACTTACAAAGACCCATGACTACGTAGTGCTCAAACACACTATACATAAACAATATCCCATAACCAACAGGTGGAAAAATGTAACTTAAGTATGATCCCCAATTAGAGACAACGATTACCAGCTGCCTCTAATAGGGAATCATACACAAACCCCAACATAGCAAATTAAACCTAGAACCCCACATAGAAATAATAAACTAGACTTAAACCCCTAGTCACGCCCTGACTTACTCTACCATAGCTATTGGGCGCTAGCTCAAAAACCCAACATTAGTACCAATTTCGTCAAAATCTTTTCCTAGATGTGAGATAATTAACTTGCTATCTGAAATATCATAAAGCTTTGAAATCGTGACATTACGTATTTGAGGAAAATAGGCCTATTTCCTCGACATATACACTTTGAGAAAGGATCGCGTGACGATTGGCCTAGCAACCGCGTGATGCAGCATGACAACGTGAGCACAATTGATCGACAGTCTACTGGGTGGTGCGTTATATGTTCCTTCATTCATTGGATTCCTGTATACTTTCTATATTATCTCTGGCAACGGCACAATGCAACGCACCCTGGACTAAACAGGCAGACAATTAGAAAAATGTGCTAGACTCTGTTAAATAAAACATTTCTTGAGGTAGGAATATCGCAAAAATATGATCAAAATCTCATTCTCGAGAAGGCAACCTCCGTCATGATGACATCAGCCAGTATTGAAATCTGACATGTATGATAGACTTTTTACATCTGAAAGTCATATTCCTATTGACTTCCAGTGTAGTGAGAGAGACTTTATCACGGTGCTACGTCACACCGGACGGATTTCTACCTGCTTGAGCCCCATTAACTCAGATACACATGAAAACCTAGAAATGCACAAATCCATACAACATTCAAAACCTTTTCTTTAAGAACCAGGGCTAAAACAACACCAGGCACTGAAAGGAAGACAACGGTCTGAAACAGGTATCATTGCCCAATATTTTTCTCTAATGAATATGCCCCTAGTTGAGTAATAATCAACATGTTGTCTGTATATCTAGCAAGAAAACCTAGTAGACTCATTCACTTCCTGTTTCTCATCTCAGTCCACAGCTGCTGACCTTTGGTGACCTTTGACAGCCTGATCATGATACCTACCCACCCTTTGACCTTCCTGACCCTGGGCATGGTCCTAACTCAGAGGTGAGAAGTTAGGGGTCATGGGTCAGGGAGAATCAGGAGATTATATGGAAGGACTTGAATACACAGTGGTGTATGTGGTTCTCATATTGGTACTAATCTCACAGTTACTGATCTTACAGGTGGCTAGCTCATATTCCACACCTCTCTTCTTCTCTTCTCCCCTCCACCTCTTCTCTCTCCTACAGTGGATGTATGCTCCCTGAGAGTCACCACTGGGAGGACTCGAATGGCTCCCAGCTGCATCCCACCATCCAGAAACTAATGAAGGGATATAACCGCTACATGAGGCCCAACTTCAATGGTGCGGAGAGTTAACACACACTCACACACACACACACACACACACACACACACACACACACACACACACACACACACACACACACACACACACACACACACACACACACACACACACACACACACACACACACACACACACACACACACACACACACACACACACACACACACACACACACACACAAAACCTACTGAAGTGCTATAACAGTCTCTCTCCTCTCCAGAGGGCCCTGTTGAGATTGGGATGAGTCTGGATATCGCCAGCATTGATGCCATCTCAGAAATCAATATGGTAATGTTGAACCTGTGTGTGTGTGTTTGGGTCTGATTGCATGCATGTCTGTTTTAATGTGTACATCTCTCTCTCTCTCTCTCTCTCTCTCTCTCTCTCTCTCTCTCTCTCTCTCTCTCTCTCTCTCTCTCTCTCTCTCTCTCTCTCTCTCTCTCTCTCTCTCTCTCTCTCTCTCTCTCTCTCTCTCTCTCTCTCTCTCTCTCTCTCTCTCTCTCTCTCTCACACACACACACACTCACACTCACTCACTCTCTCTCTCTCTCTCTCTCTCTCTCTCTCTCTCTCTCTCTCTCTCTCTCTCTCTCTCTCTCTCTCTCTCTCTCTCTCTCTCTCTCTCTCTCTCTCTCTCTCTCTCTCTCTCTCTCTCTCTCTCACACACACACACACTCACACTCTCTCTCTCTCTCTCTCTCTCTCTCTCTCTCTCTCTCTCTCTCTCTCTCTCTCTCTCTCTCTCTCTCTCTCTCTCTCTCTCACACACACTCACACTCACTCTCTCTCTCTCTCTCTCTCTCTCTCTCTCTCTCTCTCTCTCTCTCTCTCTCTCTCTCTCTCTCTCTCTCTCTCTCTCTCTCGCTCTCTCTCTCTCTCTCTCTCTCTCTCTCACCTGGTCCTCAGGACTACACAGCCACTATCTTCTTGCGTCAGCGTTGGAGGGACTCACGGCTGGTGTTCCCAGGGAATGAGAGTGTGAGTGTGGATGGACGACTAGTCTCCCTCCTCTGGATCCCAGACACCTTCATTCCAGACTCCAAACGCTCCTTCCTGCATGACGTCACTGTGGAGAACCGTCTCATACGGATCTTCAGCAACGGGACCGTTCTCTATGCTCTACGGTGCGTACTAATGTCTTGTGTACTTGTGGCTCAGTCGCTAGAGCATGGCGCTTGCAATGCCAAGGGTTGTGGGTCGGAATCCTTCTGGGGCCACCCGTACGTAAAAAATGCCTGACTATGCCTGACTGTGATTCGCTTTGGATAAAAGCGTCAGCTTAATGGCATGTATTATTATATTATTATAAACTGCCTTGGTGGTGTTGAAGTACAGATACTCCCCAAGAGTAGACTCCATTCCTGTGCATCTAACCCTCTCTGCAAAAACTATTCCCTTTCCAACTGGATGACCGTAAGGTACAGCAACAGGTTGTCCACAGACCAGCTGTTTATCAACAGGTTGTCCACAGACCAGCTGTTTATCAACAGGTTGTCCACAGACCAGCTGTTTATTAACAGGTTGTCCACAGACCAGCTGTCTATCAACAGGTTGTCCACAGACCAGCTGTTTATCAACAGGTTGTCCACAGACCAGCTGTTTATCAACAGGTTGTCCACAGACCAGCTGTTTATCAACAGGTTGTCCACAGACCAGCTGTCTATCAACAGGTTGTCCACAGACCAGCTGTCTATCAACAGGTTGTCCACAGACCAGCTGTTTATCAACAGGTTGTCCACAGACCAGCTGTTTATTAACATGCTGTCCACAGACCAGCTGTTTATCAACAGGTTGTCCACAGACCAGCTGTTTATCAACAGGTTGTCCACAGACCAGCTGTTTATTAACATGCTGTCCACAGACCAGCTGTTTATCAACAGGTTGTCCACAGACCAGCTGTTTATCAACAGGTTGTCCACAGACCAGTTGTTTATTAACAGGTTGTCCACAGACCAGCTGCTTATCAACAGGTTGTCCACAGACCAGCTGTTTATCAACAGGTTGTCCACAGACCAGCTGTTTATCAACAGGTTGTCCACAGACCAGCTGTTTTATCAACAGGTTGTCTACAGACCAGCTGTTTATCAACAGGTTGTCCACAGACCAGCTGTCTACACACCACCTTTGCATCTATCACTCTCTATATCTCACTCCATCTCTCTCTCTCTCCACCCCCATCTCCCCACCCTCCCCATCACAGAATAACAGCGACCATCGCCTGCAACATGGACCTGACCAAGTACCCAATGGACAGACAGGTGTGCACCCTGCAGCTGGAGAGCTGTGAGTAGCCCACCCTTCCTGTTTGTCTTGGCGTGGACACACACACACACACACACACACACACACACACACACACACACACACACACACACACACACACACACACACACACACACACACACACACACACACACACACAAACACACACACACACACACACACACACACAGTCTTGTACAGCTAACCTTGTGGGGACACACAATTCAGTCCCATTCAAAAATCCTATTTTCCCTATCCCTAAACCTAACCCTAACCTGTAATCTTACCCTAACCTTAACCTTAACCCTAACCTTTAACATAGTTCGAACAATAAATCTAACCTTAACCCTAAACTCCCTGAAAAATTGCTTTTGACCTCGTGGGAACTAACAAAATGTCACCAGTTGGTCAAATGTTTGTTCGTTTACTCTTCTTGTGGAGACTTCTGGTGCTAGTATAGTTAAACACGTCTGTGTGTGATTGTGTGTGTTTCCAGGGGGCTATAACCTACAGGATGTAATCTTCTACTGGACTAGAGGGAATGACTCAGTGAAGGGTCTGGACACACTGCGCCTTGCCCAGTACAGTGTTGAGAGTTACTACACATCTGTTTCTGAGGCTGTCTATGAGACAGGTACCTGTGTGTGTGTGCGTGTGTGTGTGTGCGCGCGTGCAAACATAACTTACCTTACAGTCTACTGGTCTACCTCACCAAGTACGACACTATAAAGTCAGATAACTGCTTCTAACCTGTTCGCGCATGCTTTGTGTCTGCGGGCCTCCTTGTGTGTGTGTGTGTGTGTGTGTGTACAGGGCTGTACCCGAAGCTGGTGCTCCACTTTGCTCTGCGCAGGAACGTGTTGTTCTTCATCTTGGAGACATACGCCCCTTCTACTCTGTTGGTGGTGCTCTCCTGGGTCTCCTTCTGGATCAGCCAATCATCTGTCCCCGCACGCACCTGCATCGGTCAGTCACACTGCGTGTGTGTATTAACCCTGTCACTTACATATTCATTCATTCATTTGAGTATAGAGTACAAGCAAGTTCCATTCGTCATCCATCCACCCATCCGTCTAGGTGTATTACTACTGACTATGACTGTGATTCTAATGATTCTCCAGGTGTGACCACAGTGCTGACTATGACTGTCATTGTAATGATTCTCCAGGTGTGACCACAGTGCTGACTATGACTGTGATTCTAATGATTCTCCAGGTGTGACCACAGTGCTGACTATGACTGTCATTCTAATGATTCTCCAGGTGTGACCACAGTGCTGACTATGACTGTCATTCTAATGATTCTCCAGGTGTGACCACAGTGCTGACTATGACTGTCATTGTAATGATTCTCCAGGTGTGACCACAGTGCTGACTATGACTGTCATTGTAATGATTCTCCAGGTGTGACCACAGTGCTGACTATGACTGTGATTCTAATGATTCTCCAGGTGTGACCACAGTGCTGACTATGACTGTCATTCTAATGATTCTCCAGGTGTGACCACAGTGCTGACTATGACTGTCATTCTAATGATTCTCCAGGTGTGACCACAGTGCTGACTATGACTGTCATTGTAATGATTCTCCAGGTGTGACCACAGTGCTGACTATGACTGTCATTCTAATGATTCTCCAGGTGTGACCACAGTGCTGACTATGACTGTCATTGTAATGATTCTCCAGGTGTGACCACAGTGCTGACTATGACTGTCATTATAATGATTCTCCAGGTGTGACCACAGTACTGACTATGACTGTCATTCTAATGATTCTCCAGGTGTGACCACAGTGCTGACTATGACTGTCATTGTAATGATTCTCCAGGTGTGACCAAAGTGCTGACTATGACTGTCATTGTAATGATTCTCCAGGTGTGACCACAGTGCTGACTATGACTGTCATTATAATGATTCTCCAGGTGTGACCACAGTACTGACTATGACTGTCATTCTAATGATTCTCCAGGTGTGACCACAGTGCTGACTATGACTGTCATTCTAATGATTCTCCAGGTGTGACCACAGTGCTGACTATGACTGTCATTGTAATGATTCTCCAGGTGTGACCAAAGTGCTGACTATGACTGTCATTATAATGATTCTCCAGGTGTGACCACAGTGCTGACTATGACTGTCATTCTAATGATTCTCCAGGTGTGACCACAGTGCTGACTATGACTGTCATTCTAATGATTCTCCAGGTGTGACCACAGTGCTGACTATGACTGTCATTGTAATGATTCTCCAGGTGTGACCAAAGTGCTGACTATGACTGTCATTCTAATGATTCTCCAGGTGTGACCACAGTGCTGACTATGACTGTCATTGTAATGATTCTCCAGGTGTGACCACAGTGCTGACTATGACTGTCATTGTAATGATTCTCCAGGTGTGACCACAGTGCTGACTATGACTGTCATTCTAATGATTCTCCAGGTGTGACCACAGTGCTGACTATGACTGTCATTGTAATGATTCTCCAGGTGTGACCACAGTGCTGACTATGACTGTCATTCTAATGATTCTCCAGGTGTGACCACAGTGCTGACTATGACTGTCATTCTAATGATTCTCCAGGTGTGACCACAGTGCTGACTATGACTGTCATTGTAATGATTCTCCAGGTGTGACCACAGTGCTGACTATGACTGTCATTCTAATGATTCTCCAGGTGTGACCACAGTGCTGACTATGACTGTCATTGTAATGATTCTCCAGGTGTGACCACAGTGCTGACTATGACTGTCATTATAATGATTCTCCAGGTGTGACCACAGTACTGACTATGACTGTCATTCTAATGATTCTCCAGGTGTGACCACAGTGCTGACTATGACTGTCATTGTAATGATTCTCCAGGTGTGACCAAAGTGCTGACTATGACTGTCATTGTAATGATTCTCCAGGTGTGACCACAGTGCTGACTATGACTGTCATTATAATGATTCTCCAGGTGTGACCACAGTACTGACTATGACTGTCATTCTAATGATTCTCCAGGTGTGACCACAGTGCTGACTATGACTGTCATTCTAATGATTCTCCAGGTGTGACCACAGTGCTGACTATGACTGTCATTGTAATGATTCTCCAGGTGTGACCAAAGTGCTGACTATGACTGTCATTATAATGATTCTCCAGGTGTGACCACAGTGCTGACTATGACTGTCATTCTAATGATTCTCCAGGTGTGACCACAGTGCTGACTATGACTGTCATTCTAATGATTCTCCAGGTGTGACCACAGTGCTGACTATGACTGTCATTGTAATGATTCTCCAGGTGTGACCAAAGTGCTGACTATGACTGTCATTCTAATGATTCTCCAGGTGTGACCACAGTGCTGACTATGACTGTCATTGTAATGATTCTCCAGGTGTGACCACAGTGCTGACTATGACTGTCATTGTAATGATTCTCCAGGTGTGACCACAGTGCTGACTATGACTGTCATTCTAATGATTCTCCAGGTGTGACCACAGTGCTGACTATGACTGTCATTGTAATGATTCTCCAGGTGTGACCACAGTGCTGACTATGACTGTCATTGTAATGATTCTCCAGGTGTGACCACAGTGCTGACTATGACTGTCATTCTAATGATTCTCCAGGTGTGACCACAGTGCTGACTATGACTGTCATTGTAATGATTCTCCAGGTGTGACCACAGTGCTGACTATGACTGTCATTCTAATGATTCTCCAGGTGTGACCACAGTGCTGACTATGACTGTCATTGTAATGATTCTCCAGGTGTGACCACAGTGCTGACTATGACTGTCATTCTAATGATTCTCCAGGTGTGACCACAGTGCTGACTATGACTGTCATTGTAATGATTCTCCAGGTGTGACCACAGTGCTGACTATGACTGTCATTATAATGATTCTCCAGGTGTGACCACAGTACTGACTATGACTGTCATTCTAATGATTCTCCAGGTGTGACCACAGTGCTGACTATGACTGTCATTGTAATGATTCTCCAGGTGTGACCAAAGTGCTGACTATGACTGTCATTGTAATGATTCTCCAGGTGTGACCACAGTGCTGACTATGACTGTCATTATAATGATTCTCCAGGTGTGACCACAGTACTGACTATGACTGTCATTCTAATGATTCTCCAGGTGTGACCACAGTGCTGACTATGACTGTCATTCTAATGATTCTCCAGGTGTGACCACAGTGCTGACTATGACTGTCATTGTAATGATTCTCCAGGTGTGACCAAAGTGCTGACTATGACTGTCATTATAATGATTCTCCAGGTGTGACCACAGTGCTGACTATGACTGTCATTCTAATGATTCTCCAGGTGTGACCACAGTGCTGACTATGACTGTCATTCTAATGATTCTCCAGGTGTGACCACAGTGCTGACTATGACTGTCATTGTAATGATTCTCCAGGTGTGACCAAAGTGCTGACTATGACTGTCATTCTAATGATTCTCCAGGTGTGACCACAGTGCTGACTATGACTGTCATTGTAATGATTCTCCAGGTGTGACCACAGTGCTGACTATGACTGTCATTGTAATGATTCTCCAGGTGTGACCACAGTGCTGACTATGACTGTCATTCTAATGATTCTCCAGGTGTGACCACAGTGCTGACTATGACTGTCATTGTAATGATTCTCCAGGTGTGACCACAGTGCTGACTATGACTGTCATTGTAATGATTCTCCAGGTGTGACCACAGTGCTGACTATGACTGTCATTCTAATGATTCTCCAGGTGTGACCACAGTGCTGACTATGACTGTCATTCTAATGATTCTCCAGGTGTGACCACAGTGCTGACTATGACTGTCATTCTAATGATTCTCCAGGTGTGACCACAGTGCTGACGATGACTACTCTCATGATGGGTGCCCGTACCTCTCTCCCCAACGCCAACTGTTTCATCAAGGCCATAGACGTGTACCTGGGCATCTGTTTCACCTTCATCTTTGGGGCGCTGCTGGAGTACGCCTGCGCCCACTTCTGTACCGTGCAGCACCAAACCGTAGGAGACATACATAGGGTGGGTCAAATAGAGAAAAGTGTGTGTGTGTCAAATGAAATCAAATGCTATTTGTCACAAGCTTGGTAAACAACAGGTGCAGACTAACAGTGACGGGTCCATCCCCAACAATGCAGAGAGTGTATGTATATATGTGTACTTGTCTACCATATTTCTAAGATGAGACCCCCCCCCCACGACAAAATGTCTCTCTTCTCCTCAGGAGCTCCTTCAGGAGTTTGATGATTCCAACAGAAACGGTACCATGCCCGTGGTCAGCTCCAGCCAACCAAATCAGGTCCTGGAGCTAGGCTCCACCCAAAAGGATCTTGTTGACCAATCGGGGACGAGTGTCAGCGAGGCCGAGGCTACAGAGAAGAAGCCGGGGAAGGGGTGTGGCCTGACGTCGTTTAGGAACGCGTCGCGGCGTGCGGTGTCTGTGTTTAGTGTGGAGAACCCTCACAACATCGACCGCCACGCTCGCACCGTGTTCCCCCTCACCTTCCTGGCGGTTAATGTCTTCTACTGGCTCTACTATCTCTTCATCTGATCTGAGTAGCACACATCCCATCATCTGATCTGATCAGAGTAGCACACATCTCTTGATCTGATCTGAGTAGCACACATCTCTTGATCTGATCTGAGTAGCACACATCTCTTGATCTGATTTGAGTAGCACACATCCCTTGATCTGATCTGAGTAGCACACATCCCATCACCTGATCTGAGTAGCACACATCTCTTGATCTGATCTGAAAAGTCTCTTCTCATCATCTGATCTGATCCGAATGGCTCCCTATTTCCTATGAGGTACACTACTTTTGACCAAAGCACAGTAGTGCGCTATATAGGGACTGTGTCCAAAAATGGCCTCCTTTTCCCTATGTAGTGCACTACTTTGACCAACACCTATAGAGAAGGACCCTGGTCAAAAATGGTGCACTACACTCTTAGAAAAAAAGGTTCTAGCTAGAACCTTAAAGGGTTCTTCAGTTGTCTACATAGGAGGACCCATTGAAGAACCCTTATTGGTTTAAGGTAGAACCGTTTTGGTTCCTGGTAAAACCCTTTTGGGTTCCATGTACAGTTCATTCAGAAAGTCTTCAGACCCCTTGACATATTCCACATTTTGTTACATTACAGCCTTGTTTTAAAATGGATGAAATAGTTAATTATTCTTCTCATCAATCTACACACAATATCCCATAATGACAAAGCAAAATCAGATTTTTCGGAATATTAGCAAATATATAAAAAATAAAAACTGAAATATCAAATGTACATGAGTATTCAGACTCTTTACTCAGTACGTTGTTGAAACACCTTCGGCAAAGATTACAGCCTCGAGTCATCTTAGGTATGACGCTACAAGCTTGGCACACATGTATTTGGGGAGTTTCTCCCATCCTTCTCTGCAGATCCTCTCAATTGAATTTTCCACAGGTGGACTCCAATCAAGTTGTAGAAACATCTCAAGGAGGATCAATGGAAACAAGATGCACATGAGCTCAATTTCTTGTCTCATAGCAAAGGGTCTGAATACTTATTTAAATAAGATATTTCTGATATTTTAAACCAAAAAGGGTTCTATCTGGAACCGAAATGGGGTTTCCTATGGAGACAGTCAAAGAACTCTTTTGGAACCCTTTTTTCTAAGTGTGTATATAGGGATGAGGTGCCAATGGACTGCCCTACACTGGACTGCCCCACACTGGACTGCCCTACACTGGTCTGCCCCACACTGGACTGCCCCACACTGGACTGCCCCACACTGGACTGCCCCACACTGGTCTGCCCCACACTGGACTGCCCCACACTGGACTGCCCCACACTGGACTGCCCCACACTGGACTGCCCCACACTGGTCTGCCCCACACTGGACTGCCCCACACTGGACTGCCCCACACTGGACTGCCCCACACTGGACTGCCCCAGACTGGACTGCCCCACACTGGTCTGCCCCACACTGGACTGCCCCACACTGGACTGCCCCACACTGGACTGCCCCACACTGGACTGCCCTACACTGGACTGCCCCACACTGGACTGCCCCACACTGGACTGCCCCACACTGGACTGCCCTACACTGGATCAAACCTATCATTCAATGGTCTTCATAAACTTTGGATGCATTTTTTGTATCTGTACATTTTATTTAATGTTTTATCATGGGTATATTATTTATGATAATAATAATTTATTTGTGTACTTGTGTTTGTCTTGTGAATTTGCAACAATAAAATAGTGGACCATATATATTTCAATGTGATTTGTCTTTAGTCAGTAGGCCTATCCAGACATACTGACCACACTGCTCGGGTCGCGTGCGAGATCGTTGCAAAATAAATGTACAAATACATGTTATTCAATCATTGCACCCACACTCTCCCATCGCCTCATTGGTTTTTAGGAGCATATACCCACGTGGCTGATTGAAAGATGAACTGATGTCACGCCCTGGCCTTAGTATTCTTTGTTTTCCTTATTATTTTAGTTAGGTCAGGGTGTGACATGGGGAATGTATGTGTTTTTGGATTGTCTAGGGGTTTGTATGGTATATGGGTCAGTGTCTTGTCTAGGTGTTTGTATGTCTATGGCTGCCTAGATTGGTTCTCAATTAGAGGCAGCTGTGGTTCATTGTCTCTGATTGAGAGCCATATTTAAGGCAGCCATAGGCATTGGGTTTTGTGGGTAATTGTCTATGTAGAACGTTTGTAGCTTTTGTATTGCACTTACGTTTGTAGCTTCACGGTCGTTTGTTGTTTTGTTTCGTTTTGTTATAAGTGTTCGTTTCGTGTTTCACTCGTCTCAAATAAAAGAGATGTATTTTTCACACGCTGCGCCTTGGTCCACTCATTATCCTCAAGACGATCGTGACAACTGAGGTCCACACTCCAGTCCAGTTGGTGGTGGTAATGCCCCATAAAGTTAGTTACCAACTGCCATATAAAGTCAAAAGAAGAAGAAAAAGCCTTGAAGGAGGAGAGATTACTAGAAACAAACTCTATTTACCCTTTTATCTGTGGATTAAATGTCGGAGTAGAGGACCTTATGCATTTCAGGTAAAATAACAACAATAATTGCTAAATTGCCGTACATGTTTAATGCTTTTCGACCTGTCCCCAAATAATCTCATTCCAAAACCATGGGCATTAATATGTAGTTTGTCCCCCCTTTGCTGCTATTACAGCCTCCAGTCCTCTGGGAAGGTTTTCCACTAGATGTTGGAACATTGCTGCAAGGACTTTCTTCCAATCAGGAGGAAACCTGGTACCATCCCGACGGTGAAGCATGGTGGTGGCAGCACCATGCTCTGGGGATGTTTTTCAGCGGCAGGGACTGGGAGACTATTCAGGATCGATGCAAAGATGAATGGAGCAAAGTACAGAGAGATCCTTGATGAAAACCTGCTCCAGAGCGCTCAGGACATCAGATTGTGTCGAAGGTTCACCATCCAACAGGACAACGAAGCTTAGCACACAGCCAAGACAACGCAGGAGTCTCTGTATGTCCTTGAGCGGCCCAGACAGAGCCCGGACTTGAACTAGATCGAACATTTCTGAAGAGACCTGACAATAGCTGTGCAGCGACGCTCCCCATCCAACCTGACAGAGCTTGAGAGGATCTGCAGAGAAGAATGGGATAAGCTTGTAGCGTCATACCAAGAAGACTTGTGGCTGTAATCGCTGCCAAAGGTGCTTCAACAAAGTACTGAGTAAAGGGTCTGAATATGTACGTAAATTCGAAAAACGTGTTTTTGCTTTGTCATCATGGGGTATTGTGTGTCATTTAAAACATTTTTTTTTTTAGAATAAGGCTGTAACATAACAAAATGTGGAAAAAGTCAAGGAGTCTGAATACTTTCCAAAGGCACTGTAGATACTGTCTTATCAGCGGTGTGAATTCCTGTAGATAATTATTGAAACCTAGTGTACATCGTTTAGATAATATTCATTATTAGCAAAATTTTATTTGTCATCATACTGTTTATAAAGTACATCTCAATTTGAGGGTAAAAGGAACATTGTGCAGTGTAAAAATCATCCTATAAACAAAACAGTAGGTATGGCTTCTGTCTGTACAGATATAGGTGATGCTTCTGTCTGTACAGATAGAGGTGATGCTTCTGTCTGTACAGATAGAGGTGATGCTTCTGTCTGTACAGATATAGGTGATGCTTCTGTCTGTACAGATATAGGTGATGCTTCTGTCTGTACAGATATAGGTGATGCTTCTGTCTGTACAGATATAGGTGATGCTTCTGTCTGTACAGATAGAGGTGATGCTTCTGTCTGTACAGATAGAGGTGATGCTTCTGTCTGTACAGATAGAGGTGATGCTTCTGTCTGTACAGATAGAGGTGATGCTTCTGTCTGTACAGATAGAGGTGATGCTTCTGTCTGTACAGATAGAGGTGATGCTTCTGTCTGTACAGACAGAGGTGATGCTTCTGTCTGTACAGATAGAGGTGATGCTTCTGTCTGTACAGACAGAGGTGATAAGGCAAAGGGGGAAAACAATGTTAAAGGGATAGTTTCGGATTTTGGCAATTAAGCCCTTTTTTCTACTTACCGAGAGTCAGATGAACTCATGGATACCAATTGTATGTCTCTGTGTGTAGTTTGAAGAAAGTTGAAGGGCGGTTCTGGAGCCATTTTTGCAGCTTAAATGCACTGACTGGAACTCTACAGAACAAGTTCAAGTAGCATGGAGCTAGGAAAAAGTCTTAATTTACAAAATCTGGAAGTATCCCTTTAAAGCGCATCACATACAGTAAATCACTCTGTTTTTCTTCCAACTCCATTGTCTTCCATTCCTGTTCTATGGAACATTCTCACCTTAAATCGCTCATTGTCCCTTTGTCATTTATTAAGGTATAATTTCATATCCTTTCTGTACACTGGCTCAAATATTCAATTTCGCCCACATCTCTACAACAATCTGAAAGACACATCCTCCCTCTGATATTCCTCCAATCATCTCCAATCTTTCCTTAACATCGTTATGCCTTAGGTGCATTTCTTTGACTCCCATTCCTGCAATGAAAATCAACAGTTTAATATTTGTGTGTGTTATACACACACACACACATGCACACACACACGTTGTGTATTTTCTGTGAGCTCTCCTCACACTAACTGCTGGGACACCGTTAGACCCTGATGATGGAACTGGCTCAAGTGACAGACTGTGGAGCTGCGTCCCTCTAAGGTGCACAATTTGGGACGCAGATAAACTGTGTGTGTGTGTGTCTTTCGTCCTTACCTTGGCTTTCTGCATGACTGTTCTTTTAGATGTTGAGTAGACAGGAGGTTTCATACGGGCCGCAGAGACACAGCTGACTGGTATAGACTCAGAGTAGTAGGGCCTGCTATACACCTGAGACACACACACACATTCAAATCATTAGCATCAGTGATCACTCTTGAGTGGCACAGCGGTCTAAGGCACTGCATCTCAGTCCTAGAGGCGTCACTAAAGGCACCCTGGTTCAAATCCAGGTTGTATCACAACCAGCCGTGATTGGGAGTCCATCGTGACGTGCACAATTGGCCCAGTGTCGTCTGGGTTTGGTCTGTGTAAGCTGTCATTGTATATAATAATTTGTTCTTAACTGACATGCTTAGTTAAATAAAGGTAAAAAAATAAATACATTTGCTGGTGGGTCTATGTGTGTGTCTGCACATACATGTGCAGATATATATATGTGTGTGTTGTACCTTGCTGGAGGGTTTGCTCTCCCCAGGTGCCCCCAGAGCCCCTCCTGCTAGGCTCTTCTTCAGGTTGTCTTTAACCTGGGTGAGGCGGAGCTCCAGGTCCACCCTCTCACTCTCCTTCCCCCGGCACGTCTCCTCTAGCTGGGACACACGCTCACTCAGGGAGCCCTTCTGCTCCTCTGATCCAGGAACACACAGAAAAAAAGAGGAAAATGATTAGGGAGCCCCTGTATAGTTCTGCCAGTAGGCAGTGCTAGGGTGTTGCTGGTGATCTGTTTTGTATTTTGTGGGTGCATTAAGTGCTGTAGCCTACTGAGAATGTATTAAAGAGTTCTGTGCATATCTGTTTTGTGTGTTGTATTTATCAGGGATCCCATTAGCTGTTGCCAAGGCAGCAGCTACTCTTCCTGGGGTCTAAACACATTAAGGCACTAACATTACATATAAAACAAAAGATAAAACAGTACATCATATAACATTATTACACCACTACACATCTACAATACAAAATGTTTGATACCACCATACTACAATATTACAATATTACAGTGTAGAGTGCGTGTGCTAGCGTGTGCGTGTGTCTGTTCCTGTGTGTGTGTGTGTGTGTGTGTGTGTGTCTTTACAGTCCCCGCTGTTCCATAATGTGTATTCTGATTATACTGCTTGCATCAGTTACCTGATGTGGAATAAAGTTCCATGTAGACATGACTCTATGTAGTACTGTACGTCTCCCATAGTCTGTTCTGTACTTGGGGATTGTGTAGAGACCTCTGGTGGCTTGTCTTGTGGGGTATGCATAGGTGCACTCAATGTGTCAACACTTCTTACAAAAACAAGTAGTGTTGAAGTCAATCTCTCATCTACTTTGATCTATGAGAGATTTACATGCATATTTTAATGTTAGCTCTCCATGTACAGTTGAAGTTGGAAGTTTACATACACTTAGGTTGGAGTCATTAAAACTCGTTTTTCAACCACTTCAACCACACTGCAACACTTTGTTAAGTGAAGTGGTTGAGGTGGTTGATTTCACTCGCTGTAGTAGCTGACGTGTATAGTGATGAGTCATCCGCATACATAGACACACTGGTTTTACTCAAAGCTAGTGGCTTGTCATTAGTAAAAATGGAAAAAAGCATGTGGCCTAGACAGCTGCCCTGGGGAATTCCTGATTCTACCTGGATTATGTTGGAGAGGCTTCCATTAAAGAACACCCTCTGTGTTCTGTTAGACAGGTGATTCTTTATCCACAATATAGCAGGGGGTGTAAAGCCATAACACATATGATTTTCCTGCAGCAGACTATGATCGATAATGTCAAAAGCTGCACTGAAGTCTGAAAAAACAGCTCCCACAATCTTTTTATCTTCAAGTTCTCTCAGCCAATCATCAGTCATTTGTATAAGTGCTGTGCTTGTTGAATGTCATTTCCTATAAGCGTCTCCCACAGGAAAATAGCATTGTATCTGCTCAAACATATTTTTTTACAAAGGTTTACTAAGGGTTGAAAACAGGCTGATTGTAACGTTCGTCTTGTGGTGAATGAGCGGACCAAGGCGCAGCGGGTGATGAATACATACTGATTTATTTATAACAAGACGAAAACACTAACGAACACTAGAACAAACTACAAAACAATAAACGAAGTCAACAGACCTGAACAAACAAACTTACATATAGACGAAGAACGCACGTACAGGAACAGACTACCTAAAACGAACGAACAAACGAAACAGTCCCGTGTGGTATACACAGACACAGGAACAATCACCCACAAACAAACAGTGAGAACAACCTACCTTAATATGGTTCTCAATCAGAGGAAACGTCAAACACCTGCCTCTAATTGAGAACCATACCAGGCAACACATTAACCCAACATAGAAAACACATAACATAGACTACCCACCCCAACTCACGCCCTGACCAACTAAACACATACAAAACAACAGAAAACAGGTCAGGAACGTGACACTGATTGCTCGGCTATTTGAGCCAGTACAGGGGGCTTTACTATTCTTGGGTAGCGGAATGACTTTTGCTTCCCTCCAGGCGTGAGGGCACACACTTTCTAGTAGGCTTAGATTGAAGATATGGCAAATAAGAGGGGCTATATCATCCACTATTATCCTCAGTAATTGTCCATCCAAGTTGTCAGACCCCAGTGACTTGTCATTGTTGATAGACAAGAATCATTTTTTTACCTCTTCCACACTACAATGCTTGTCTTTCCTAATTTGATTAGTTATACTTGGATGTGTAGTGTCAGTGTTTGTTGCTGGCATGTCATGTATAAGTTTGCTAATCTTGCCAATGAAAAAATCATGAAAGTAATTGGCAATATCAGTGGGTTTTGTGATAAATCAGCCATCTGATTCAATGAATGACGGAGCTGAGTTTGTCTTTTTGCCCAAAATGTAATTTAAGGTGCTCCAAGGCTTTTTATTATCATTCTTTATATCATTTATCTTTGTTTCATAATATAGTTTCTTCTTATTTTTATTCAGTTTAGTCACATGCTTTCTCAATTTGCAGTATGTTTACCAATCAGTTGTGCAGCCAGACTTATTTGCCATTGCTTTTGCCTCATGTCACGCCCTGATCTGTTTCACCTGTCCTTGTGCTTGTCTCCACCCCCCTCCAGGTGTCGCTTATTATCCCCGGTGTATTTATCCCTGTGTTTCCTGTCTCTCTGTGCCAGTTGGTCTTGTTTTGCCAAGTCAACCAGCGTTTCTCCTAGCTCCTATGTTCCCCAGTCTCGGTTTATTCCTACCCCTCCTGGTTTTGACCCTTGCCTGTCCTGACGCCGAACCCGCCTGCCTGACCACTCTGCCTGTTTTGACCACAAGCCTGCCTATCCCCTTGTACTGTTTGGACTCGGACCTGATGACTGAACCCCTGCCTGTCCTGACCTCGACCTGCCTTTTGCCTACCCCTTTTATTATAATAAATATCGGAGCTCAACCATCTGCCTCCTGTATCTGCATTTGGGTCTCGCCTTGTGCCCTTTTACCTCATCCCTCTCAACCATACAATTTTTCAATTCCTCATCAATGTAGAGGGATTTAACAGTTTTTAAAGAAATTTTCTTAATGGCTGCATGCTTATTAGTAACTGAAATAAGCAATTTCATTAATGTGTCAAGTGCAGCATCTGGTTGCTCCTCATTATACAGCACAGACCAGCAACTATTGAGTGGGCAGCTTGATGAAAGCCAGTCAATATTTAAATCCCCCAGAAAGTATACCTCTCTGTTGATATCATGTACATTAACAAGTAGCTCATACATATTATCCAGATACTGACTGTTGGCACTTGGTGGTCTATAGCAGCTTCCCACAAGAATGGACCTGTAGCTATATTACTTCAACAGTAGATCCTACATTAGATCCTCTCTAAGCTTTACAGGAATGTGGTTCTGAATATAAACAGCAACACCTCCACCATTGGCATTTCTGTATTATAACCATGTATTGCTACCACTGTATCATCAAAGGTATTATCTAAGTGAGTTTCAGAGATAGTCAGAATATGAATATCATCTGTTACTAGCAATTTATTTATTTCATGAACCTAGTTTCTTAGGCTACATATGTTAACGTGGGCTATTTTTAGCACTTTTCTGAGATGCTTGATGGTTTTCATTGCTTAATTAACTGGGAAGCTTAGCAGAAGTAGACATGCTAATGTTATTTATGTTTGAGCTGATAGTGCAGGGTGAGCTGCACACAGTGGACACAGTATAACTCTGGTTCATAGGTACATGATTACTGCATACAATAGCTGTAGGATCAACAGAGGCATTCAGCGCAGTTAGAGAGACATACATTAGGTATCTTACATTGTGTCTGCCAATGCCCCTGGGATAATGTACATTTGCTGAAGCATTATGACAACTCAGCGACACAATGGTAGGAATTGTTTGAGCTGGGCTTGGGTCATTGATAAGCCATTGTCTCAATGCAGCCTTATAATGCTGTGAAAGGGTCCAGGAACCCAAATTGTTCGGGTGGATCCCATCCTCCTTATAAAACGTGTTTTGTTTCCAAAGGGTTTGTGTGTATGTGTGTGTGTATGTGTGTGTGTTCTCTCCCTCTTACCTGTAGCAGTCTTAAATCTCTCCTTCACCTCTCTCCTCTCTTGTCTCAGTGTCAGCAGAGTGGTCCGTATCCCTTCCCTCTCTCTCTCCAGGTGTTCTTTCTCTCTCAGGAAGAGTTTAGCGTCCTCCTCTGCTCGTGTTTTTCCATAGAGGCCATACTGATTGGCGTCTGGGGGGGGGGGGGGGGGGGGGTCATAGAGGGTGAGATGTGAAAGGTCAGAGGTCAGACCTGGAGAGGTTATGGGAAGAAGACGTAACCTCATTCCTCTTTTCTTTCTCTCTCTCTCTCTCTCTCTCTCTCTCTCTCTCTCTCTCTCTCTCTCTCTCTCTCTCTCTCCCTCCCTCTTCGTGAGTAACTATTTCTCTACCTCTCACATATAAAGAGTAGGAGAGAGACCACTGTGACTGACCCCAAACTGAAGGAAAGCTTTGACTATGTACAGACTCAGTGAGCATAGCCTTGCTATTGAGAAAGGCCGCCATAGGCAGACCTGACTCTCAAGAGAAGACAAGCTATGTGCACACTGCCCACACAATGAGGTGGAAACTGAGCTGCACTTCCTAACCTCCTGCCAAATGTATGACCATATTAGAACACATATTTCCCTCAGATTACACAGACCCACAAAGAATTCAAATACAAACACAATTTTGATAAACTCCCATATCTACTGGGTGAAATACTACAGTGTGCCATCCCAGCAGCAAGATTTGTGACCTGCTGCCACAAGAAAAGGTCAACTAGTGGACAACAAACACCATTGTAAATACAACCCATATTAATGTTTATTTATTTTCCCTTTTGTACTTTAACCATTTGTACATCGTTACATCACTGTATATATACATAATATGACATTTGAAATGTCTTTATTCTTTTGGAGCTACTGTGAGTGTAATGTTTACTGTTCATTTTTATTGTTTATTTCACTTTTGTATATTATCTACTTCACTTGCTTTGGCAATGTTAACATATGTTTCCCATAACAATAAAGCCCCTTGAATTGAATTGAGAGACAGACAGGCGGAGAGAGAGAGAGGCAGAGAGAGGGAGAGAGAGGCAGAGAGAGGGAGAGAGAGGCAGAGAGAGGGAGAGAGAGGCAGAGAGAGAGCAAGGCAGAGAGAGAGAGAGAGAGAGAGAGAGAGAGAGAGAGAGAGAGATAGAGAGGCAGATAGAGAGAGAGAGCGAGCGAGAGACAGAGGTCAGCAGCGAAGCTAATGAGCTTGTCTCAGAAATCTCAGGTTCCATTCTCTCATCTCCTCTCCTCTCATCTCATCTGTTCTCCTCTCCTCTCCAGATAGACAGACAGCAGGAGGCTTTGAAGTAAAAGACAGGGAAGGAAAGAAGGTTTCCCACTGGGCTTCATTTCAACAAAGAAATTCAATGTGAAGACATTGAATGATTGTGGAAAACTGATTGGATTTGCAAAAAGTCCTCAACGTAAGGGAATTTCATCTATTTTTCTAGTAATATTAAATCCAATAACTGGGTGACATTTTTTGTTGATTTCACGTTGAATTCAAGTCAGTTAAATACCATGTAAATCACAACTAGAAGTTGAAATGATGTCTGGGCCCAGTGGGATATGTGTGTGCGCATACATAAACATGTGTGTGTCTTACTGGAGCCCGTGCGTTTCAGGGCCAGACCAGGTTTGGTCCTACCGGAGTCACTGCTGGTGAAACTGAACCTCTGCTTCGGGCCCCCATCCTCGCCAGGCTGTAGAAAAGAGGGATGGGGAGGAGAACCAGATGAAGAAGAGGAGAGGATGAAGGGAAGAGAAAGGAGGACCATGGTTAGAGCCATCACAACAAAGAGAATCAGTAAAAGGAAACAAATGCCTTGGCTTTAGCTCAGCGGGATAGCACAGACTGGTGGCATGCAGGAGACAGGAGTTCAACCCTGGTCTGTCATATAAGACAAGGCTGTGCTGTGTGTGTGTAGCAGAGAGCACAGCGAGGTTCAGCAGGGGGTCAACAGGCAATAAAACGGTCAAGACCCTTTAATACAAGCTCTCTCTCAAATGCAGACAACCACACTTTCTCTATCTCTCTCTCTGTTTCTCGCTCTCTGTCCCTGACTCACCCCCATCTCTTTCCCCCATATTTATCAATTCAATTCAATGTAAGGGCTTTATTGGCATGGGAAACATATGTTAACATTGCCAAATCAAGTGAAGTAGATAATAAACAAAAGTGAAATAAACAATAAAAATTAACAGTAAACATTACACGAACAGAAGTTCCAAAAGAATAAAGACATTTCAAATGTCATATTATGTATATATACAGTGATGTAACGATGTACAAATAGTTCAAGTACAAAAGGGAAAATAAATAAACATTAATATGGGTTGTATTTACAATGGTGTTTGTTCTTCACTGGTTGCCCTTTTCTTGTGGCAACAGGTCACACATCTTGCTGTTGTGATGGCACACTGGTATTTCACGCAATAGATATGGGAGTTTATCGAAATTGTGTTTGTTTTCGAATTCTTTGTGGGTCTGTGTAATCTGAGGGAAATATGTGTCTCTAATATGGTCATACATTTGGCAGGAGGTTGGGAAGTGTGGCTCAGTTTGTGGGCAGTGTGCACGTAGCCTGTCTTCTCTTGAGAGCCAGGTCTGCCAACAGCAGCCTTTCTCAATAGCAAGGCTATTCTCACTGAGTATGTACAGTCAAACTTGCTTTAAGTTTGGGTCAGTCACAGTTGTTAGTTATTCTGCCACTGTGTACTCTCTGTTTAGGGCCAAATAGCATTCTAGTTTGCTCTGTGTTTTGGTAAATTCTTTCCAATGTGTCAAGTAAGTATCTTTTTGTTTTCTCATGATTTGGTTGGGTCTAATTGTGTTGCTGTCCTGGGGCTTTGTGGGGTATGTTTGTGTTTGTGAACAGAGCCCCAGGACCAGCTTGCTTAGGGGACTCCAGGTTAATCTCTCAGTAGGTGATGGCTTTGTTATGGAAGGTTTGGGAATCGCTTCCTTTTAGGTGGTTGTAGAATTTAACAGCTCTTTTCTGGATTTTGATAATTAGCGGGTATCGGCCTAATTCTGCTCTGCATGCATTATTTGGTGTTTTACGTTGTACACAGAGGATATTTATGCAGAATTCTGCATGCAGAGTCTCAATTTGGTCTTTGTCCCATTTTGTGAATTCTTGGTTGGTGAGCAGACCCCAGACCTCACAACCATAAAGGGAAATGGTTTCTATAACTGATTCAAGTATTTTTAGCCAGATCGTAATTGGTATGTTGAATTTTATGTTCCTTTTGATGGCAAAGAAGGCCCTTCTTGCCTCGTCTCTCAGATCGTTCACAGCTTTGTGGAAGTTACCTGTGGTGCTGATGTTTAGGCCGAGGTATGTATGGTTTTTTGTGTGCTCTAGGGCAACGGTGTCTAGATGGAATTTGTATTTGTGGTCCTGGCGACTGGACCTTTTTTGGAACACCATTATTTTTGTCTTACTGAGATTTACTGTCAGGGCCCAGTTCTAACAGAATCTCTGCAGAAGATCTAGGTGCTACTCTAGGCCCTCCTTGGTTGGTGACAGAAGCACCAGATCATCAGCAAACAGTAGACATTTGACTTCAGATTCTAGTAGGGTGAGGCCGGGTGATGCAGACTGTTCTAGTGCCCTCGCCAATTCGTTGATATATATGTTGAAGAGGGTGGGGCTTAAGCTGCATCCCTGTCTCACCCCCCATCCCTGTCGAAAGAAATGTGTGGGGTTTTTTTGTCACATTTTTTGGGGGTCAACACTTGTTGTTTGTGTGCATGGATTTTATAATGTTGTATGTTTTTTCCCCGAACACCACTTTCCAGCTATTTGTATAGCAGACCCTCATGCCAGATTGAGTCAAAAGCATTTTTGAAATGAACTTTAGCATGAGAAGACTTTGCCTTTGTTTTGGTTTATTTGTTTGTCAATTAGGGTGTGCAAGGTGAATACGTGGTCTGTCGTATGGTAATTTGGTAAAATGCCAATTTGACATTTGCTCAGTACATTGTTTTCACTGAGGAAATGAACTAGTCTGCTGTTAATGATAATGCAGAGGATTTTCCCAAGGTTGCTGTTGACACATATCCCCCGGTAGTTATTGGGGTCAAATTTGTCCTTGGTTCCAAATATTGGGGAAGATGTCAGAGCTAAGGATGATGTTAAAGAGTTTATGTATAGCCAATTGGAATTTGTGGTCTGTATATTTTATCATTTCATTGAGGATACCATTAACACCACAGGCCTTTTTGGGTTGGAGGGTTTGTATTTTGTCCTGTAGTTCATTCAAGGCAATTGGAGAATCCAGTGGGTTCTGGTAGTCTTTAATCGTTGATTTTAAGATTTGTATTTGATCATGTATTTCTTTCCATCTGATAGGGGTGTCAGTGGGTTGACTGCGAATGCTCTGAGAGACTCTGGGTTGAGGTCAGTGGTAAAGTAGTCTACAGTACTACTGCCAAGCGATGACCTATAGGTGTACCTACCATAGGAGTCCCCTCGAAGCCTACCATTGACTATGTACATACCCAGCGTGCGACAGAGCTGCATGAGTTGTGACCCGTTTTGTTGGTTATGTTGTCGTAGTTGTGTCTAGGGGGGCATATGGGGGAAGGAAAGCTGTCACCTCAGGTAGGTGTTTGTCCCCCTGTGTGCTGAGGGTGTCAGGTTCTTGTCCGGTTCTGGCATTTAGGTCACCACAGACTAGTACATGTCCCTGGGCCTGGAAATGATTGATTTCCCCCTCCAGGATGGAGAAGGTGTCTTCATTATGGAGATTCTTGTGGGGGGATATAGGTACCACACAGGGGGACATCTTTCTCTGTTGAGATCATTTCCTTTTGAATTTCAAGCCAAATGTAAAATGTTCCTGTTTTGATTAATATAATAGAGTGAATTAGGTCTGCGCTATACCAAATTAACATAGTCCCTGAGTCCCTTCCCTGTTTCACACCTGTTAGTTTGGTGGATGGGACTACCAGCTCTCTGTAACCTAGAGGGCAACCAGTGGGTCCATCTCCTCTATACCATGTTTCTTGTAGGATGACAATGTCTGTATCTCTCTCTCTCTCTCTCTCTCTCTCTCTCTCCTGTCTCTCTCGCTCTCTTTCTCTCTCTCTCTCTACAAAGGTCATCTTTTGAAAGGCATGTAACAGAGTGTGATGTGTTTGGGTGAATGATCAGAGGTTTCATATTCGGACCAGACAGTGACTGTCCCAACAGCTGCACCCCCCCACCAAGACCAATCAGCCTGTTACCAACCCTACTGTCTGAGAATAATCCTTGTACAGTCCATCCATGTGTGTGTGTTCCCACCTGCTCTCCCTCATAGGGAACCTCGTCGTACGTCCTTGAGTCAGTAGAAGTGCTACTGGAAGATGTGGCCCACCTGAGAGAGAGAGATAGGGATAGAGGGAGAGAGAGGGATAGAGAGATAGAGAGGGAGGGAGAGAGAGAAAAGTGTGAGATTGTAAAATGTGAGGTTTAGAGACTCGAACATTTGACAAACACGTCATCTCTCCATTCCTTTCTCTCTCTCTCTCTCTCTCTCTCTCTCTCTCTCTCTCTCTCTCTCTCTCTCTCTCGCTCTCTCTCTCTCTCTCTCTCGCTCTCTCTCTCTCTCTCTCTCCCCCTCTCTCTCTCCTTCTCTCTGACTCACAGGAAAGAGTGTCTCGCGGCATCTTGGATGTTAGCGATGGTTTCCACGTCTACATAGTCGTAGTGTAGTGACTCTGGATCTGTGGCTGTACCTGTCTCTACCAGCAGAACACCCAGCCATCGTCCCAACTCCTCAGAGCTACACGCCTACAGGAGGAAGGAGGTGGAGGAAGATCGAGAGAGAGAGAGAGAGAGAGAGAGAGAGGAGAGAGAGAGAGAGAGAGAGAGAGAAAGAGATCAGATTAGACAGACTCATTATACAAACAATCTGACATTATCAGCACATGCAGAAGACATTTTCCAGTATTTCAGTGTTCCAATCTGCTAAACTTCTTGAAGTACTGTGTTGTAATGTACGGTGTCATGAATTGTATTCCATATTGCATGTAGAGTATTTTACCTCCA